>NC_080429.1:32903686-33203686 GCF_029873635.1 Malania oleifera | reverse complement strand
GGAGAATTTTCTTTTATGAGCATATTTGTAATCTCCTAGAGCTGTATATGTAACTATGGTATTCCTCTACCATAAGTGAGGGTAATTAATAAAATAAGTAGCCCATTTTTCTCAGAGGATGGTGCATAGTACTAATAGCAAATTTCGAGAACGAAATTTTATAAGAAGGGGAGAATGTAGAGACCCTAAAAATTATTGCAATTAAATAATAAAAGGAATGAGGGGAAAGGAAATTTCAAAGGGGGATTCAATAGGGTCTCGTTGACGAATGCAGAATGTTCATCAACGAGAAGTCTTCTTAGGCACGTCAACGTGAACATGTGTCTCGTCGACGAGAACTTACGAATAGGGCTGATTTCAAGGCCTGAAACTTGTCAATAAGGGTTATGAATTCATCGACGAACCTCCTTCTTTGACTCATCGACGAGGTGTCATGGCGCGTCAATAGGCCACGTGGCTAAAGGCCTATAAATAGCCAAAAAAGACATTTCAACGAGTCTCTCACCTCTCTCTCTCTCTCTCTCTAGTTTGGTTCTCCCTCCTCCTCTCTACCATTCTCGCCTCATTTCTCCCCGTTTCAATGATTAGAAGCTGCCACGTTGATCCTAGGGAGATTCTCTACAAGTCTACTAGAACAGATTATTGATTAGGGCAACTTGGGTACCATCCCAAAATCAGGGTAAGTAGATTATTTAGGTATTTCCTGTATTATCAAATTTATCTAAGCCCAGATTTTGTACTGTATGAGAATATACTGGTGTTTTATGGAGTAAAATTAGGGTGTTATAATTTCAGGCTTAGGGTGTTTTTGGGATCCTGCAGGCATGGGTTGAGGACCCCAGTGGATATTTTTCTAGGAGCCCAGGTAAATTATGGTTTAGAAAATTACGAGTAGGCATATTCAGGAAATATAAGTGTGATGATTTTCTGGGAAATTCGTATAAATGTAATTTCGGGATTTTGAGGTTGGTATGTCGAGGGCATGAGAGTTGAATTGGAGGCAAGCCTCCTAGTTAGATAGGTAAGGGAAATATGCTATGCTAGTAATTTTAGGAATTTTATTAGTAAAATATATATATGTTTTAAGGAAAAATCTACAAATTATAAATTACTTTTATTATTAGTAAATACAAATTTCAGTACATGGGTTTTCATTTATTTAGTTGTGACATGAGTTAATATTATATTAGTACAGAGTTTATACAGTTTTCAGAATACCATGATTTACGGTATACGTACAAAAACCTATATTTAACAGCATTTTCAGAATATCATGATATATAGATTTCATAACCATAACATTCAATTATTTCAGTTAATTAGATTTTCAGTTATTTAGATAATTCTGTTATTCAAATGTCTTGGATATTCAATTATTACAGTTTATTCAAATCAGTTTATACAACGTTATTGTTATTTCAGTTGTATCAGAATCATGGTAAAACAGTAAGATAATTATATATATATATATATATATATATATATATATATATAAGTATTATACAATATCAGAACCTGATGGATTAGATTCAGATCAGTATTCAGAGCACGGTACTGTTGCTATTTCAGTTCAGAGCGCAACCATATATCTCAGATAGTATGTGGATTTTCAGCAGTCGATCGTGCCTTTGTTGTGGATAGGCTCCCCATCAGTTAGGGTTGAAGTGGTCAATCTAACTATCGGAGTTCAATTGACTTATCCTAGTCAGCCAACCAGTGTTAAGTCCCGCCTACGGACCACACAACCTTGTCATGAGAGGTTAATTCATGACTTTTAGTTATCCATCCAGGGATGTTTTCTTAGTTATTATTATATATCTAGATTTATAAAAACCGCAGTCATACCTATAAATATTAGAAGTATGTTTGAATAGAATATTTAGAAAACAGTTTATATTAAGACACATAGGTGTGAGTTATACTGTGTAATATTTATACGTGTTTTCTCAAACTTAGTTGTTTATAGTACTTTTAAATCAGATATTATAGTTATGTAAACTCATCTGCCACACACTAGTAATAGCATATTTCGTCTTACTGAGAGTTGTCTCATCCTAATAATTTATCACTTTTCAGGTGAACCAAATAGGCGAGTAGATTAGGCTCGGAGGAAGAGAGGACTATAGCACTGCCTTGTCTGTAGGGTAAGTATTGTTAGAAAATGCATTTTGAGTGATCTCTAGGAGATTAGATGGAAGATTTTTGGGAGATGTTCACATTGTATCTATGTATTTTGGGAATACTGGAACTCTGGTATTGTAATTGTGGATGTATGCCTTTTTGTTTACCGCTGCATAGGAAATTTTATGGATGTTTAGGATTCTTGGTCCCCACTTGGATCGAGATGACATTATTGATTTTATTAAGGGTATCATAGTAGTATGATTTTATGATATATATATATATATATATATATATATATGTATGTATGTATGTATATGTAATGGCATGAAAATCAGGTCGTTACAATTGCGGACCTATCCACTCTACTACTGAATGTAAAATTGACCACAGGAAGGCATAAATCCCAAGCTATGATGTTTTCAACTACCAAGCATCTCAATAGGTCCTCAAGGCTCCTATTCACTACTTCAACTTACCAATTAGTTTAGGGGTAGTAAGCACTAAAAGGACTAATTGACACTAAAATACAAGCCTAGCATTGTCTACAAGACTTTCAAGAAGTAACTTATGAGTTGTACATCTCTATTAGAAACAATGGTTTTGATAAACCTATTCTCAATGACTATTCTCAATGACAATCTTGTTAATTGCTCTATTATCGATGCATATGCTCAACGTGTTATCTTCCTTAGGATTAGGGAAAGTAGGGCAGGCAAGTGGACCTAAACTCTTATGAACAAAGTCAATTTCCTTCAATTCATTCAATTGTTTCATCAAGATCTCATGTTCTCTCGAGTTTACTCTAGGATGTGGTAAATGGCGCAGAGATGAATAAGGAACAAGATCCATGACATGTGGAATTTTTCTTACAGGAGGTAACTCACTAGAAATGACATCCTTAATCTCAGAAGGTAGGGTTGATACTTCTAAGGATGTTTCTTTTTCAGGAAGGGGTATTTCAATCCTCTTGGTAACATCCACTGCCACTACCTGTGTATCTTGATTTTCCTGCTCACGCAGTTTTTTACTTATGGTGTTCAAGGATTCACCACTAGTTTCTTTCTTTTCCTTCTTCTTTTTCTCACATTTTGGCTCTAATGGATTCAAAATAATTCTTTTTCCATTACACCTAAATGAATAAGTGTTGTATCGTCCATTATGTGAGACATCCAAATCATACAACCACTGTCTTCCTACAAAAATATGGGCAATGTCCATAGGAAGGACATCATACCAAATATAGTCTCATAATCACCAATCTTAATGGGGACTAGACATCTATGGTTTACGGACATGGTGGTGGCTGACTCACTCGAAAAATGAGCAGCTCGAGAGCTATCTCAAGTATAGGAGTTCTGTCGTATAATATTAAGCCCAAGGGCTAGATCGTCTCCTCAAGGAATGCGTTTTAATCTCAAAATTTACGTTTCTCCAATCGAAAACAAAAAGGTTACTGAACTCAGTTCAGATTCAGAGTTTTCAAGGTTGTTCAATTTTACTTCTGATGAATTAAATGACACGTAATTTAAAAACCCTAAAACTAACATTCACTAAATAAAAAAAAAAAAAAAGTATGGAAATCCTAATCTATTTAAGGAAATACCTAAACACACATTATTAAATATGGCAACTACGAATAAGGAATTAGGACATGCAATGGAAACTCAATCAAACACACACACGCGCACTAAAAAACGGAACTTTAACACAAACCAAGAACTCAAATCAAAATGCAACACATAAAAAAAAAGAACGATGACAGAAAATAAAAATACGAACTTTGATACAACTGGTCCTAACTAAACCGAACATTGAAAAAAAAATTAAATCTTGGAAAAAAAAATAACTAATTTAAATATGAACCCAAGCGTAATTAAATATGAACTTCCAACTAAATCTACCAATAAAATAAAATACAAAAAACAAATAATTAAACGATCAACTATTGCAAAGATAATAAAATATTCAAAACCCAAACTTTTTAAATACCTTCAATAAATAAATAAATAAAACAATGCGATCCTATATCAATATTAAAAGATAAAAGATAAAAGAAAGAGAGAGAGATCCATGGGAAGATACTTGCTGAAGTTGCTGCTAGAGAGGATGGCTCGGGTTCCAGCTGGTGTGGAGTTTGCAGCTGTGCTGGGGCTTCGAGGCTGGTTGTGTGTGATGCTCTGCTGTGGAGAGAGAGGCTGCTGCTGTGTGTGGTTGCTGGCAGCAGGCAGTTGCAGCAAGCTGGGTTGTGACGGGCATGGGAGGCTCGTGCAGTGGCTGAGTTGCAGGACTGAAGATGCTGCCGGAGTTGGTGTAGCAGAGGAGAAATCAGAGAACAAAGGGGAAACAGAGGGTGAGACAGAGCTAAGGGAAGAGAGAACAAAGTAGAAGAGGAAGAAGGAGAGGGAAAAGAACTAGAGGGAGAAGGAAGGTAGGAGAAGAGAGAACGAGAAGGAGAAAGATAGAGAGAGAGACAAGATCGAAAGAAAGAAAAAAATTAAAGAAGAAGAAGAGAAGCAGAGGAGCAACTGCGCGGGCCAGTTATAAAGAAGAGAGAAAAATTGCCCTACCCAGATTAGCCAACCCGACCTAGCTGAGAGATTTGACCCATTTAGAGGACCCAAATTATTATATTTTTTTCATTTTTTTTGTTCTCTGTTCATTGCAAATCTGACTCTTCTGGAGCTGGTTTGCTATAAAACGCAAAACACGAAAGTTGTAGATAATCCTTTCCTCTTTCTCTGTAAATTTGAATTGTCTCGATCAGAGTTCGGATGGAAACGTTATGCACAAAATACGAACAGGTATCGGTTTTGGTTTCCGAAATTTTCCTGCGACAAAAAATTACCAAAACTTTATAAATAGTGCAATAAAGTTCAAGAATGATGATTTTGGCACTTTATTAAAATATTGGACAAATTTGGACATTTAATTAAAAATATAAGCCGTAAAGACCGGATTAAAATGCCCAATTACGCAATTTTCACGCGTAATCAGTGGCATTAACCCAAGCTACATTATGTGGATGTAGATGAGGCTCAATTTTCAATTTCAATTTTTCAGAAGCTGACTTAGACACAACATTCACACAACTTCCACCATCTATGATCATCTTGTAGCTTTTATTTCCACACTTGATGTAAGTATGAAAAATAGAAGTGCAATGCCAATCCTCTTGATCATTAGGACTGATCATAATGCTCATCAAACCCAACTTGACACCCTTATTTAGTTCACTTGACTACTCATCCTCACTAAGTATAATTTCAGGAACATATACTTGATCCTCCTCAGACTCTCTAGTTTGCTCATCATCCTTACCTTGCTCAATGTGCGGATCTAAATTTTCTTGAGCTAGGTTATGGACTAACTAGACTTCCAACCTATCTTGTAACGACCCAAAAAATAAATAAATAAATAAATAAAATAAAAAAATTATTAATTAAAAAAAATTTATTATTATTATTAAGAAAATTAATTAAATTAATAAATTTAAGGATTTTGGATACATATATATATAAAAGTATATATGTAAGTATATATATATAAAAGTATATATAAGTAAGTATATATAAGTATATATATATATATATATATATATATATATTAAAGAATGGATAAAGGAGAAAGAAAGGATAAAGGAAAGAAGAAAAAAAAAAGAGAAAAGAAAAGAAAAAAAAAACGAAAACTTAGTGTGTAAGTTTTCTCGCTGGAACAAAACAGAAGGAAAGAGGAGAAAAAAAAATTCACGCACACAGAACAGATAAGAAAGGAAAGAAAGAAAGAGAAAGAAAAAAATTAAATATATTCTCTCACTCTCCACTCCTCTTTCTTCTACGATTTTACGGCCGATTCTCGCCCAATTGGAAATCCGAAGATATCACCGAACTCCATTCTTCGCCACCGACATATCTACCGAAGTGGATTTGTCGTAGGAGTAACGTGGTAATATCTCGTGGGGTAAGCCAAATTCTCATTCTTATATCAATTTTTCCTAAATTTTAAGCCAAATGGGCGATTGGACACCACCACGAGAATCTAGGGATGATTCTCTACAAGTCTAGCGGAGTGAAATTCTCGTGGGGTTATTGTAGAAATAGTCCAAAATTAGGATAAATGTGTTATTTAGAAATTAATTATCATTTAATTATTATAAATTAGGAAATGTTAAAATAATATTTTATTGGGGTTGATTTGATTGAATCAGGGTTCGGGTGAGCGTCGCGGGTATAAGTTTGGGAGCCCTGCAAGCGTAATTCAGGGAATCAGGTAAGGGGGAATAAAATTATATCAGTATTTTATTAAAATGAACCAATTATTTACGAGCATACGAAATTTATTATTTATTTATATGATTTTCAGAATAGTTTGATTACTGGAAAAAAAATGATTATTTGGTTTACGGTTATATTTGGGATAATTGTTTATGATATTAAATTCATGTGACATGGGAGTAATTTTCCTAATAAATTGGATATGAATTACTGTGGTATTTGGGTTTGCATGTGGGGGTGTTTGAAATGATTATGGTAAGATGAATGAGTTGTTATGTTTGATTCCTGTGTGGAAATGATTTAATGCGTTTGTGTGAACTAACTGTGTGGTTATTCGTATGCATCTCAATATAACGTTGGCATGAGGAGGTTGTTATATTGCCTATATATAAATGATGATGTGACGTTGGCAGGTCGAGGAGCTTGTTCTACTGATGTATGACGGGTAGGTCATGGGGATTGGATACTGGTGAATAATGGCGCCTGTGTGGGCCATGTTATATACCCTGTGTGGGTAGTGGTGCCTGTGTGGGCCACGTTATATCCTGTGTGGATAATGGCGCCTGTGTGGGCCATGTTATGTACCCTGTGCGGTTAGTGGTACCTGTGTGGGCCATATGTAGATAAGAAGTACGTAGGTGCCTGTGTGGGCCACGTACTGACATGTACGCAGTTGCTCTGTGTGGGCCACGTACTGAGGACATTGGAAGATGAAGTATGAGATGCATGATTCCTGTGTGGATGTGTTGTGTGCATGTGAATTTAATTATAGCATAAAAATAATGGTATAGCATATTGTGAATGCATGTGTGTGCATGCGGCGAGGTAAACATACCACCGGGAGCTTGCTGAGAAAGGCGAGTGCTCTGTTTTTTAGTTTCTTGGTATCAGTGCAAAGGGATGCTACTTGTATGGGCAGGTAGACATCCCGATCCTCGGAAACCTTCGCCTTTAAAATAATAATTATCTGTGGACTAGCGGCAAGATAATACTTCACCTAAGGGCTTACTGAGTAAGGTGAGTGCTCTGGTAAGTAGTTTTTAGTACCAGAGCAGAGGGAAGCTACTTGTATGGGCGGGTAATCTTCCCTATCCTTGGGGACTTTCGCTTGCATAAAAATTATATACTTGTGCATATTGAATGTGTGTGTGATATTGGATGTCGGGAATGTTATTAATGGTACATTTTCTCAGTTGTTATTGATGTTATATAAGAAGCAGTTTATTTTGAGTTATAAATATTAAAACTCATTTGTCACACACTGTTATAATTTATTCCACCCTTACTGAGAAGTGTCTCACCCTAGTGGATTAACAATTTTTCAGGTTCTTCTGGAGACCGGGTTTGAAGGCCTAGGCTGGGACTGTTTGTGATAGTTTCTTTTTGGGGTATTGTGAGATACTAATATATGTATAGATATATTTGTACGGAATTACGTTTTAAATGCTGGTTGTGGATACAGTTATTTGGATGTTATAGTGTTGATTTTTGGTTGTTATATAGAACTCTGGTATTTATTTGAGGTTATTTATTCATGTGCCGCTGCGTGTATGTTAATTATGGTATCAGATACAGGTGATTGAAACATCTGGCACTCGGGCCCCACTTGGCGGGTCGGGGCGTCACATATCTAGTCTTTGGCAGGTCTCAATTAACTTTTGATTCAAGTCATGGACTTGATATTGAAGCTCATATATTGAGGCATCTCTCTCATCATAAGTCCTATGACCTAGATAAAGATTCCCAACTTGAGTAGACATCCTAGGAGTTAGGGAAGGATTTAGACACACTAGGGAAAACAAAATCATGTGGTTGTTCAGTCTAAAACTAAAATCCTGTGAGCTAAGGAAATGAGACTTTGAGGGTTTAGACTATTCTAACCAAGGCTCTAACCTAGTCTCTAATACCAAGATGATGTAGGATGAGAGAGGGTAACCTAGTCCTACTGGTTTCAAGCCTCACAAGAAAGCATACACACTCAAGACACTTTAAATTAAGAATTCAATTAATCAACATAAACACAATAAATCATGCTATATTTCATATGTTCCAGCTTTTTAAAAAGGTGTATGATGCTATCCAGAAATAAGTCCCAAGAGTTCTTTCACAAAGGTATTAAGTTAAAATGCGGAAAGATGCTACTTCAATATTTCAAGAATAAAGTCCTATATCAAAACAACAATATTCCCAGGGTTGATTTAAAGCTAGCAAGTTACAATATTGCAATCTCTGAATTTCAAGGGCTTATCAAATCTGGAATTTTAGGTTCTCAAGAAATGGCTTACAATATAAAATAATGGTTCAAACGAATACTAAGTTTACCAATGAATACGATGGATGACTTGAGATTATCCAACACAAGATTAAGCAAAATGTAGGAATATAGATAAACTACTGGAATTCAAAGGCTATTTCAATTGGGACTATAGGCTTCAAACAAGAGTTCACAATCAGTTTAAGGGTTAAGAAAAGAACAATCTTACCAAAGTAAATCATTGGATGACTCAGTTCAATTCTCCACAAACTCATAACACACCTTGGAATTCCTTAATCAAGCTTTGAGTTGCAATGGAACTGTTATGAACTTGTAATGGTCCAAATTATTGCTGAAATTACCGATAACTATGAAGGATGTCTTGATGATGATTCTTCACAAATAGACTAGCTTTGAAATCATTTGTGCACACTTGATATATGGATATATATTCAACAAATGAAATGATGTATGGTTGGTCGTGTGGAAGTAACCTGGTGGTGGCCGTGTGGGTGATGGATGGAGGTCGTGAAAAAGGGGAATGAATGGAGTTGTTGGATAGTTTAGTGATCTCTCACCATCTAATCTCTAGGGAGAATGATCGTAGCCTCTAGCCACTTAATCATAAGGATCAAAGCAAAGCTCATACAAGCTTTACAAAGACAAAGTCTTTAATTCAATATCAAAATCTGATGTCTAACCCTCTGTTACAACTATTACAATGGAAATATATAGAGACTTATCATCGGGAATGGGAAGACATAACCATAACTAACTAAGCTGGCATGGGGGGACAAAGAAAATAAATACTACAATTCCCATACAAGCATTGGAGACAAACAAAAACACTCAACTCTCAACACTCCAACTTACAAGACTCGCAATTTTCTAACATATTAATGACTCTAACAAGTTACTAAGCACATGTAAGCAAGCTTGATTGCAATATTACACATTAAATAAAATTCAAAAGAAGCTTAATTCGTGTGGGGTCATCTGAGACTCGAGCTCGCTTGTTTTGGTGTTCATACGACGGTATTTTCGACTAGGTCGCACCCCCAAGGCTCTTGGTCGCACTCCTGATTGAAGTTCTCATGATTTTCTCAGTGTGCAGGCAATCTGGTCACACCTGATGGTGTCCTAGTAGTGACCTAGTCGAGACTCTCAGGAAAATCTGCAAACTGTTGATGGATAATATCATCTGCGAACACCCTTCAGTATTTGAGGCATAACTTTTGCTATAGAGCTCCAAATAAAGCGATCTTGATATCAAAAGAAAGCTAACAAAATTTCCCACAACTTTTGTGTTCAAACTTGTTGAAAATGGGAAGGTTTTGATAGAAAAATGTTTACATCAATTCATGTGTTCTTACAAAATAGTTATGAACAAAAGGGTCATCTGGAGGTCGTCCATGTGTTAACATGTTGGCGAAGGAAATGTGGACTTCTCAAGGTCGTCCATGTGTCAGAACATATGCAAAATAAAGTGGTAACGCATGCTGATCCCCATCAATTGGCATACAAAAAATTTCCACCACCCCCTCGCTGCGCATATCTCGATGTCAATTCTTATATGTATTCATTTGGATCAATTTTGATCCTTCATATATTTTCCGTTTCAAACTTTCTACCTTCATGCTCCTTCTAACTCGATTGGCCTTCGTTGGCCCTATGCTATACTCAATACCAGCCAATCCATGTATAATCTCACCGTAACTTTTTTAGCTGATGAATATGACACCACTCTAATTTTTCAAAAATAGAGTTTATTTGCAGCATAAAAAAAAATTTAATCACAATAATAAATATTCTGAGTAAATCACGATAATATGGAACATATATATTTTAATTTACATAAACAATTAACTTACATAATATATTAATACATCAATACCTCAATATGAAATGAAATTAATGTACACAATAAAAGTAAAAACTAAAAATTAGTTAAACAGTGAATAGTTGACACCGTCATTACTAAACCCTTGTAAGAATATAATTATATGAATAAATGTCCAACAAGTTCACCCAACATTGAAAGGTGGTGAATGAGGTTGGAGAATGAAGGAAGAAAAATGAAATGAAAGAAGGAGAAAGGATGAATAAAAGTTGGGGGGCAAGGAAAGATGAACGAATAAATAAAAGAGGGGGCATGGGGGGGAGGGGGTAAGTAAGTGCATGAGCTGCATGGGTTGATATGTGAATGGGTTTGGTAAGCGCATGTCAAAACCAATTTTTGGAAGGTCGGTTTTGCAAATTTACGTAACACACATGCATGCAACGTGGGGAGTGGTGCTAGAACAAAACCGACTTTTGGAAAGTCGATTTGGTTATTTAATGTTTTTTTTTTTTGGTTGTCCATGCTCTCTCAAGTCTCCTGCAGATGCTGACGTAGAGAATCAACTTTTCAAAAGTCAGTTTCCTCACCTTTCTATATATATACATGTATATTTTGCTTTCCATGTGTATAGGCAGGTTTTTAAAAGAAAAAAAGAAAAAAAAAATGCCAAACTGATTTTTGAGGTAGAATTCTGTAAATTTTGTCTCGTTCGTACACATTTGTGTTTTTTCCATTTTTTTTTTCTCTGCCACAAATTGTGTTCCACATATTTTTGCTATTGCCCTAGGGACCAACTAGCAAAACAAATTATACAATGCGTGTGCAACCAGCTTTCTATCAAACTTTATATAAGGACAAAGTTGTGGGCTCGACGAACTAAATTAAAATAAACAATACTTCGGTAGAGTTCAATGGTGGTGTAGGATTTGTGATGGCACGAGTGTAAAGTGATATGATTTTATTAGATGATGCAGTCAACAAAATCTTACCATCTAGTTACGTGTCATCACGGTTCACGTATCCATCTTAGCAATCATTTTTCCATTCAAGTTAGTTTGAACCAGTTAATAGAAAAATTATGCATGTTAAGAGTATATATAGTAACTTTTCAATTTATTAGATATATAGGTATTGTCACTCTAAAAAGGGTATTCCAGATTATCAGAGTTTGTCACGATGCTAGGTCATGTGCTAGGGGATTTTGGCCATATGAAATTTGGGACTACATCATAAGCAAGCTAGAATTATAAGGTCTACTAAGTTAAAGTGGAAAATGAGTGATGGTGAATCGAAATAAAGCTAATACACTAAAATTGTCATCATATATTTGATCTATCGATAATTATAAATGAAAATTACTTGTCATTGTGAACCTAGTTTGATTGGCAATGAGAATGAAAATTATAAAATAATAATTATCATATAAGGATATATTACCATATAAAAAGTATTACTTTAAACCAAATAAAAATATAAAAATTAATAGTACTCACATTTTATCTTTATATAATATTTATTATATTATCATTATATTTGATTTTAGTTTATCAAGTGTATCAACATATACTATAGCTCATTTGCAGCAAGACCTTGTCAAGGAAATAAAATCTAAATTTTGATATCTCGATACATTCATGTTGCATTTGGGAGCATGGATTTCTAACTTTGAATTTGAATTTGAATAGATTTAGATATATTATAATAAAATTTTGTATGACGTCTTATCCAAATTTAATACAACTCCAAATCCAAATGTTTTTCATACATGGGGTTAATATATTTAAAAAAATTAGTCAATTTTTTTTAATATCCTAATTGTCCAACCAACTATTACAAATAAATTTGGAAATGAATATTGAAGGCATCCCATTTTATCGAGGACACATAAATAAATTTTGTAAAAATTTTATTTCATCAATGGAAAAAAAATATGGGGAAATGAGCTTTACATGGAAACAAAAATTTTAAAAAAAAATAGAAAAATAAAAAAAAAGAAAGAAGTGTTCCAACAATCTTCAAGCTTTCAATTTAAACCTGCAAAGGAAAAAAAATTCAACAAATTAAACATGTGTCAAAAATGTGCACAATTAGAGTTAATGGTGATTGTTGAAATTTAGTGTTGATTGATTAAATCAGCATTAAACTAATTGAATCACAAAGCCTATAAATAGAGGTTTTTGAAAATGAGAAGGACACATAAACAATCATATAGAGAGGGGATCATAGAGAGAAGTCATACAGGCAATTGTGAGAAAATCATCGAGTTCTGATCGAGGGACAGTCAGACAGACAGACTATAATCTAATGTGAGCGATAGAGCTTGGGAATTGGAGAAATTTTGGAGGAAAAAACAAAAGAATTTAGAAGAGCTCAGAAAGAAGTTGGTTGGAGCTCAAAAGTTAGAATTTGTGGTTTAAGGATTGCAAAAAAAGAAGAAATGAAGAATTGACATTGAAACTGAAGACCGAAGGAGTTGAAGACTAAGGTTGGTTTCATTTTCATTTTTGTGTTTAATTTTGCTTTTAAATTACACAAATTTTTGAAGTTATGATGATTTGAGATACCAAATTTTGTTCTAAAACCAATCCATTATTTTGACCCATTAATCTAGGTTTAACCCATTGGATTGGATTTGACCCATTGATCCGAGTTCAATCCATGACCCCGAATCTGACCCATCAATCCTTGATCTGGATACCCGAAAGCCCATGTCCAATTTGGGTCATTGACCCATTGATTTAACACTTAGCCTAGTATCTCAAACTAAATTAGGTCCAGCCCAATTACTTTGTCTTGAGCCCACTATCCTAAAGAATTGGGCCCAGCCCAATTACTTTTTCTTTAGCCCCGTATGCCAAAATGAGTTGGGCCCAACCCAATTACTTTTTCTTGAGCCCAATATCCCAAAATGAATTGGGTCTAGCTCAAATAGTTTGTCTTAAGCCCAATTCACCAATTAAGTCAGGTTTAGCCCAATAAAAAAATTTAAGTCCAAGTTTTCAATTAAATCAATCAGACCTAAATTGATTTAGGTTTTTCTTTTTGTCTCATGGGAAAATTTGGAGAAAATTTTCTCAAAAAAATTCAAGAAAGTCGAAAGAAAAATGATGAGAAAAATAAAATAAAGAAATAAGAAAGAACACTTATCTTCGTGGTGTTTTCGGTCTGGAATTTCCTGTTCTTACTTTTCCTTCAATCAAAACCTGCAACAACCAAGGAAAAGATAAGAAAAAAAACATAAATAAAAAGGAAAGGGAGAAAGAAGAATAGAGAAGAAGAGAGGAATAGAAAGAAAGAAAGAGAGAAAGAAAAATAGAGAAAAATAAAAACAGAAAAAGAGAGAGAGAGAGAGAGAGAGAGAGAGAGAGAGAGAGAGAATGCAAGGAAGAGAAAAGGAAAGAGAGTTCGGGGAAGGAAGAAAACAGAAAAGAAAGATGGAGGAAAGAGAGAGAATGTGAGAAAGAAAAGAGGACAGAGAGTTCAAGGAAGGAATAAAAAAAGAAGAGAAAGAAAGAAGAGGAGAGAGACTGTGGGGAAGAGAGAATTGCGAGAGGAGAGGAGTGCAGAGAGAGAAAAGAGAGAAAAGAAATGGAAGGAAAAAAAAACCTTTTGGTCAACCATAATAATCAAATAACCATTTTATAATAATTTTTGCAAAATCATATTTCAATTCAATGTTTATAACTTTTCTTAACAAGATCACTTTGGTGACAACATGCTAACCATAAAATAAACATTGATTGATACCTTACTCAACAAAAATTGTCTAAGTTCACAGCAGATAACCAATTAACCACTATAAGAATTTTACTTGCTTACTTTTTTGTAAAATTTGACTGCTCATGCATTCATAAACATAATTGTTCTACAGATACAAATGAGCCCAAAACATACCATCATTGTCAATTTACTATTATAAAACATATGAGTGTTCCATTCTTAATGAAGTAATTAAAATAGTTTGCATGCAATTCATTTAACAACCACTTTCCTATCACTGTACAGGGAAAAACTGTTGATGGTCTCAGGCTGCTTCAGACAAATCGTCAATGGCTTTTTCTGAAGCTTAGAAAAATCTGCTCTCAGTATCTCAATTCATCGACGGTTTTGCTTGGCTAGCAAGTTCACAGTATAGAACTTCAATATTTCTTACCAATAAAACTCAATAAATTTATCATATATCACATAAATTTTTCAGGAATCATATATCATATGAATTTTTAGTTCGATACCAAAAAATATCATGAATACAAATTTTCATACAAAACAATAACGAGATTGTAAATGGTTAATAGAAACGATCTTTATCATAAAAGGAAGAACACGATAATTTTAACATTGGCTCTGATACCACATGTAAGAAATTTTATATGTTGTAGGATCTTTAACTATCATGTTCTTCACATATGCATGTTATTTTTTTCAACCGTAAACAATAAAGGAAAACCGTAATGTAAACATACTGGGATTATTCATGGTGTATAAAAACCGAGAAGAACGCTCTAATAATCATTTCTCTCGTTTCACCCTGATCTCTGATCTATCCTTTACCAAATCTTATGAGAGTATAGTTGATGAACAGAGAGTTAAAGTAGAGAAAGGACAATCCTTCCTATATTTTCTAGTTCCATCCATAAGCATGCAGGAAAATGAACTCTCTTCTGCTACTCCCTATAACAGTAGCTATATGTAGGTAACTTTTCAACTTCCTAGCTATTAATCTCACATGCATTTTCAAAGCAAGATAATTAATCCATCCCTTATCACATGGGATACATACCCTTCTTGTGGGACCTATGTCATTCATGTGGGACATATTCTTTGGAATATATCCAACACCCCAAGCTCCCTCCCTATTGAAATGCACCCTATCCGAGACCTAACTTGTTGGCAACATCATTATCCAACACCAGCCCATTATCCCAAGGTTAATGACCCATCCTTAGGTAATAACCACTTGCCCCCACCTATAAATGCCACTCCCTGACTTGAGTACATATAGAGGAATAGAAAAGGGACAAGAGACAAGGAAGAGATCTAGGAGCATCCTTCCTACTACAAATTCCGAGTAGGAAATCTCCAGCCACACTCGTTAGTTCATCAGTGCTCTTTTACTCTCCCCACCATTCTCTTGTCCCCCCTCCTCATTCTAACCCCAGCCACCCCCCATTCATTTGGTCGTCGATAGGAACTTGTCTTCTCTCTCTCTCTCTCTCTCTCTCTCTCTCTCTCTCTCTCTCTCTCTCTCTCTCTCTCTCTCTTCACATGGCATGCATACATAATGATCTAAAGTGGTAGTGATGCTTGTGTATGGGTTTAAGTAGTGTGTATGGAAGTTAGGCATGCGTATGAGTGTGTAGGTTGTGTAAATGTAGGTGAAATAAGAATACCTGAAAAGGGGACAAGCATGCATGGGATTACATGGGAAAATGCATATGTAGGGGAAATTTTGATGTGTATGGATGCTCATGACTGATTATGCACTCAATGATGTTCAATGATAGTGCAAGAGAACATGGATACATGCATGAATCATTATATGCTTGAACAAGCATGGAAAATAACTAGACCATGGATATGCATGTATATGTTGAGGTAGAAATAATCATATGATATTAGCACAACCTTAGCGGGTCAACATGATTTGTGGGAATCAATGGAGTGATAAGGAGATCCAAAACTATTGGAGAATTAAGGATGGTTACTCCAACAAATATGCTTATATTAGTGGATGGACATAATAGGATGAAGGAGTTTCAAATGGCAATAGATTCAATCAAAGATGGTAGTTCAACAAGATAAGGAAACTCAAACAAAAATGGTAAATGAGCATATCTTGGATTCAAATCAAATTAGATCACCTTTGGCGGTGTTTGAAATCAATCAAGATGCAGAGCATATCGTCAAGAATATTGCCCATGGATTTCATGCAATCGGTTACTATGTTTTTATGTTTAAATAGAAGTCCTCTATATTAGTTTAGTAGAATTGTTGAGTGTTCAAGTTTCTTTTCAATAATAAAAGAGCAGTTTTTTATTCAAACATCTCTATCATTTCCAATTTTTCTTCTTGGTATCAGAGCCAATGTGAACACATGACACAACCTAGCAGCTCTCTACAACCATGACTTCACTATCTCTCAATGTTGGCAACCTCATTACCCTCAAACTCAATCCTACAAATTATCCCTTGTGGCGTCAACAAGCTTTGGCTCTTGTTGTAAACCAAGAATTGGTCGGCCATCTTACTAATGAAGATCCTGCCCCCACCAAATACACCATATCAGATTCGAATAACACCATAGATGCATAAATTTCTACACCAGGATTAACCAAAGCATACATTGCTTGGAAAAAGGCGGATCATCTTCTTCGTGGGTGGATAATTGGAACGCTCTTTGAAGAAACACTCCACCTCGTTGTTGGCTTAGAAACAACCCATGCTATTTGAGAAGCATTTAAGAAAGCATATGCAAAAGATTCACAAGAACGTGAATTCACACTTAGACAAATATCCAAATCCATTAAGCAAATAAGCTTGATTGCCATGTTTTTATATACATATTTAAAAAGGGGTATTATTCCACCATCCATGGGCATAGGATCCAATACCCACAAATGGAAAATTCAAATATTACTATATATGATCTACTATGCATAAGCTGAAAGGAATTTGAAATAAAAACTTATATTTTCAAATGAATTAAAAATCCATTAATACATCTTGGGGACTTTGTAATATGATCGAGCACTCTAAAATAGTAATATGATAATTTTTTTTTAAATATTATAATTTTTGGGACTTTGTATCTCAGGGGTTATGCTAGGATACCAAATGCTTTCATAATTTTTTTTTATGGGAGCCCTTTAAAATACGAAATTGTACTATTATGACTATAATATAAATCTAGGTAAGTAATAATTGTAATTGGAGTTGTCTTAGATTTTAATGGAAAGGGTAATTGATTATTTGCCTAAAATATAATTCACTTTAGGAAAGAAAGCATTCCACAACATGCTAATGAAAAGGTAAATATGATTGAAATAAGATAAGTTTTTTTTTTAGATTTTATAAACAAAACATGTTTACATTAATTCATACCAAAACATAAACTACAACAAATTGCACATGAAAACAAGAACAAATTGCATATGAAAGTCAAATTGAATACGAGAACAAATTCAAATAAATTAAATAGGAACAAATTAAGCCATGAATAAACTCTAACCACAAATTGGGGGTTTTCAAATGATGCATCCAATCACAAATTTTGGTTGAATACAATCAAATTGAATGTATCAAATACTAATTTATACTACAAACGGACACAAATTTTGAATCAAAATTACGAATCTTAACAAAACAAGATCAAAGTTTAAATGGAAGAAACCTACCTCATCTTCCCTTTATATAATACCTTCACCAACGTTGGGATTCTCCTTTGTCTCACAACGGTCGTCTCTTCAATCCGAGCAACAGTCACCTACAACTTGTTCGGCGTCAGTCATCCTTTTTGTTAGCTTTATAAGACTTGAAATCTTATTTTGATGATAACAAACAAAAGAAATTTAACATATTCGGTTAAGTAATGATATTTCATGACTCAAGTTTGAGAATATAAGGTCGAATGCTCACAAGGATCAATGAAAGCTCTTACTCCAAAGAAAAATGATCAAATGAAGCTTGAAAGGCATGGATTCAAAGATGATCTAATAAAACTTGAAGATCATGGGAGCATGAAAGAGAACTTGCTAAAAGATTGAAGATCATGAGAACTTGCTAAAAGCGTGAAGACTTAAGTGCTTAGAATGTCAAAAATCCTAAAAAGTCTTTATATAAGCTGAATTTGTAGCTTGCTTTGAGGTTACGGTTCAGGCTAATTGGTTGCGGAACTTTATTTCAGGACTTGGAATAGTCAACAGTATCGCCAAGCCGCTGAAAATATATTGTAATAATTTTGCAATTGTCTTCTTCTCTAAGCATGATAAGTATTCAAAGGGTGCTAAGCATATGGAATTGAAATACTTTACTATTAAAGAAGAAGTATAGAAACAAAAAAGTGTCAATCGAACATATTAGCACCGATTGTATGATAGCTGATCCTTTGACGAAAGGTCGCCCAAAGCATTTATTGGTCATGTTGAAAAGATGAGCATTATTGAACCTTAATATATGTTGTTTAATTGATACTTGAGCTCAATAATGAAAATGTTTCTATTATTTCTATTTTACATTTTTGTATACATAATTGCTATGGAATAATGATAACAAGATTATCTCAATTAAGTCATTAAAGTTGGACCTAATGTATGTCTCTCACTTAAAGATTATTATATGTAGTGGAACTTGTATCGTAGTGCATGGAATGACTATATTAATAAAGATGATATGAAACCACTTTGACTCCTACAAGTTTTCTACATATTAATGATAACTAATGTATGCGCATTTTGTTTATATGATCAATTACGTTAAGTAATTTCACTTAAGTCAAGTGAGAGAATGTAAAACATTAATTGCCTCAAATAAAATTATGATCATATTTATTGAGGTAATATGGAATGTCTTTAATATTAAATATAATAATGTTATCATAATTTACAATAATGATATCTCGGAATATGAGAAGTTTATAGTTGTGATAAATTATGCATATTAATTAATCACTTGATGAAAGTGATTAATATATAAATGAGGTTTGGGGCTGGTCCTATCTCAACCTAGTGTGCTAAGATTTTCATCAAATTAAGAAAGAGCACAAGGAAGCGTAAAATTGTGAGATAGAAACACAGTCTTAGGATATACACTTGAAGGCTATGGATCAAGGTATGATTTTCTTTAACATTTGTTATATAAAATTACGAGTTTCGAAGGTCCTTAAAATTAAAATGTATAAATCATGTTCATATTTAAACTTACAAGCAGAAGACACTAAATGGTCCAGTATTTGTCATTGTCACGCGTCAAAGCTCTCCTAGGCAAAAGATGTCAGGTTATCCAACGTCTTTTACTTATTGTATTGGATTATCCAGTGAGTTTTACAATATTGTGGGAATTAAAGTTTTCTTACCTTTATTAAATATTTATATATATATATATATATATATATATATATATATATATAAAACCAAAAAAGGAAAAACTCCCGTTTAGGCGCCTCTCGTCTTCTACAGTATTAACATCTTCAAGATGAGCGACGAACAGTCCCTGACGGCCTAACATCATCCTCTTCGTCACTGCCGTCACGATCCTCATCATCGCGTCGGCTTTTGTAGTAAGCTTTCTTCATTTTTATCTTCAATTATTTGCTTTGAAAGTTGTTCAAATTTTTTTTTTCAATTTCTTTTGTTTTCTTTTCTGTTTTGATTCATTCTCTTCGAAATTCAGCGGCAGCAGCTGAGTAACCGAGTATGGCGACTCAATCTATGGCTCCTCCCGTGCAGGCGGACAACAATCCCCAAAACCCAGGTGAGTTTATCGGTTTTTTTTCTTGTTTCTTTTAATTTTCCTCTCATGTAAATCTGGTAATTATCTGAGCTTGGATTCCGCAATTCTTGTGTTGTTTGGTCGCTGCGAAAATTTGAGGGAAAGAAATGAAAAGAAAATTTAGGCTGCTTGGCATCACTGCAAAAATTGTGGAAACAAAAACCGGACTGGAAAACAAAAGCTAGAAAGCTGAAACGGGCAGATAGTCTCAGAAGTGAAAGTGTGAAACAAATTTAAACCTGATTTGAATATATGTTCATTTTTTCCTTGCATCGAATTACAATTTATAAGTATGATTGGAGTAAAGAAAATGCAAAAATAAAAATTAAAAAAAAAAAAAGACAATATATAAAAAATGGAAATTATAATTATTTTACTTAAGTTTTATAATTTAAATTCACCTTTTTTTAGTGCTTCAAGAACAAAACAATATTATGGTATATGAAGGTTGAAAAATGGTGTAGGTATATCACTAGTTTTATTTCAAATTATGTGGCAATTTAATTTTAATTTTTCATTAAAAATATTGTACACAATGATTTAATCCACAAAAGTAACTTGAATTTTTTTTACATAAAATAATTTTGAATATTAAAGCGTAACCCACAAAAGTGCACGAGTTGCATGGGTTGATATGTGAATGGGTTTGGTAAGCGCATGTCAAAACCAATTTTGGGAAGGTCGATTTTGCAACTTTACGTAACACACATGCATGCAACGTGGGGAGTGATGCGAGGACAAAACCGACTTTTGAAAAGTCGGTTTGGTTATTTAATGTTTTTTTTTTTATTGTCCATGCTCTCTGTCTCGTAGAGAATCGACTTTTCAAAAGTCAGTTTCCTTACCTTTCTATATATATATATATATATATAGCTTTTCGTGTGTCTATGCAGGTTTTTTTAAAAAAAAGAAAAAAATACCAAACCGACTTTTTAGGTAGAATTCTGTAAATTTTGTCCCATTCGTACACATTGTTTTTTCCTTTTTTTTTTTTCTCTGCCCTAAATTGTGCTCCACATATTTATGTTATTGCCTCAGGACCAGCTAACAAAACAAATTTTACAATGTGTGAGCAACCAGCTTTCTATCAAACTTTATATAAGGACAAAGTTGTGGGCTCAACATACTAAAACTTTATATAAGGACAATGTCCTGCCATCTAGTTCCGTGTCACCACGGTTCACGTATCCATCTTAGCAATCATTTTTCCATTCAAGTTAGTTCAATAGTAAAATTATGCATGTTAAGAGTATATATAGTAACTTTTCAATTTATTTGATATGTAGGCATTGTCACTCTAAAAAGGGTATTCCAGATTATCAGAGTTTGTCATGATGCTAGGTCATGTGCTAGGGGATTTTGGCCATATGAAATTTGGGACTACATCATAACCAAGGTAGAATTATAAGATCTACTAAGTTAAAGTGGAAAATAAGTGATGTTGAATCGAAATAAGGCTAATACACTAAAATTGTCATCATATATTTGATCTATCGATAATTATAAATGAAAATTAATTGTCATTATGAACCTAGTTTGATTGGCAATGAGAATGAAAATTATAAAATAATAATTATCATATAAGGATATATTACCATATAAAAAGTATTACTTTAAACTAAATAAAAATATAAAAATTAATAGTACTCACATTTTATCTTTATATAATATTTATTTTATTATCATTATATTTGACTTTAGTTTATCAAGTGTATCAACATATACTATAGCTCATTTGCAGCTAGTACTTGTCAAGGAAATAAAATCTGAATTTTGATATCTCGATACAGTCATGTTGCATTTGGGAGCATGGATTTCTAACTTTGAATTTGAATTTGAATAGATTTAGATATATTATAATAATATTTTGTATGACAACTTATCCAAATTTAATACAACTCCAAATCCAAATGTTTTTTATACATTGGGTTAATATATTTTAAAAAAAAAAATTAGTCATTTTTTTTTTAATATCCTAATTGTCCAACCAACTATTACAAATAAATTTGGAAATGAATATTGAAGACATCCCATTTTATCGGGGGCACATAACAAAATTTAGTAAAAATTTTATTTCATCAATGGGAAAAAAATATAGGAAAATAAGCTTTACATGGAAACAAAAAAAAAAAAAAAAAAAAAAAAAAACAGAAAAAGGAAAACATAAAGAAGTGTTCCAACAATCTTCAAGCTTTCAATTTAAACCTGCAAAGGAAAATTTAAGTCCAAGTTTTTCAATTAAATCAATCAGACCTAAATTGATTTAGGTTTTTTTTTTTTTTTTTTTTGTCTCATGGGAAAATTTGGAGAAAACTTTCTCAAGAAAATCCAAGAAAATATTACCATATAAGGATATATTACCATATAAAAAGTATTACTTTAAACTAAATAAAAATATAAAAATTAATAGTACTCACATTTTATCTTTATATAATATTTATTTTATTATCATTATATTTGACTTTAGTTTATCAAGTGTATCAACATATACTATAGCTCATTTGCAGCTAGTACTTGTCAAGGAAATAAAATCTGAATTTTGATATCTCGATACAGTCATGTTGCATTTGGGAGCATGGATTTCTAACTTTGAATTTGAATTTGAATAGATTTAGATATATTATAATAATATTTTGTATGACAACTTATCCAAATTTAATACAACTCCAAATCCAAATGTTTTTTATACATTGGGTTAATATATTTTAAAAAAAAAAATTAGTCATTTTTTTTTTAATATCCTAATTGTCCAACCAACTATTACAAATAAATTTGGAAATGAATATTGAAGACATCCCATTTTATCGGGGGCACATAGCAAAATTTAGTAAAAATTTTATTTCATCAATGGGAAAAAAATATAGGAAAATAAGCTTTACATGGAAACAAAAAAAAAAAAAAAAAAAAAAAAAAAAGAAAAAGGAAAACATAAAGAAGTGTTCCAACAATCTTCAAGCTTTCAATTTAAACCTGCAAAGGAAAATTTAAGTCCAAGTTTTCAATTAAATCAATCAGACCTAAATTGATTTAGGTTTTTTTTTTTTTTTTTTTTGTCTCATGGGAAAATTTGGAGAAAACTTTCTCAAGAAAATCCAAGAAAATCAAAGAGAAATGATGAGAAAAAGAAAATAAAGAAATAAGAAAGAAAACTTATCTTCGTGGAGTTTCCGGTCTGGAATTTCTTGTTCTTACTCTTCCTTCGATCAAAACCTGCAATAGTCAAGGAAAAGATGAGTAAAAAAACATAAATAAAAAGGAAAGGGAGAAAGAAGAACAAAGAAGAAGAGAGGAATAGAAAGAAATAAATAGAGAAAGAAGAATAGAGAAAATAAAAATAGAAAAGAGAGATGGAAGAGAGAGAGAGAGAGAGAGAGAGAGAGAGAGAGAGAGAGAGAGAGAATGCAAGGAAGAGAAAAGGAAAGAGAGTTCGGGGAAGGAAGAAAATAGAAAAGAAAGATGGAAGAAAGAGAGAGAATGTGAGGAAGAAAAGAGGAGAGAGAGTTCGAGGAAGGAATAAAACAGAGAAGAGAAAGAGAGAAGAGAAAGAGAGAAGAGGAGAGAGAGTGTGGGGAAAAGAGAACTGTGAGAGGAGAGGAGAGCAGAGAGAGAAAAGAGAGAAAAGAAATAGAAGGAAAAGAAAAACCTTTTGGTCAACCATAATAATCAAATAACTATTCTGTAATAATTTTTGCAAAATCATATTTCAATTCAATGTTTATAACTTTTCTTAACAAGATCACTTTGGTGACAACATGTTAACCATAAAATAAACATTGATTGATACCTTACTCAGCAAAAAATGTCCAAGTTCACAATAGATAACCAATTCCCCAATATAAGAATTTTACTTGCTTACTTGTTTGTAAAATTCGACAGCTCATGCATACGTAAACATAATTGTTCTCCAGACACAAATGAGTCCAGAACATACCGTCATTATCAATTTACTATTATAAAACATATGAGTGTTCCATTCTTAATGAAGTAATTAAAATAGTTTGCATGCATTTCATTTAACAGCCCACTTTCCTATCACTGTACAGGGAAAAACCGTCGATGGTCTCAGGCTGCTTCAGACAAATTGTTAATGGTTTTTCTGAAGCTTAGAAAAATTTGCTCTCTGTATCTTAATTCATCGACGGTTTTTTTTGGCTAGCAAGTTCACAATATAGAACTTCAATATTTCAGACCAACAAAACTCAATAAATTTATCATATATCACATAAATTTTTCAAGAATCATATATCATATGAATTTTTAGTTCAACTCCAGAAAATATCATGAATACAAATTGTCATACGAAACAATAACGAGATTGTAAATGGTTAATAGAAATGATCTTTATCATAAAAGGAAGAACACGATAATTTTAACATTGGCTCTAATACCACATGTAAGAAATTGTATATGTTGTAGGATCTTTAACTATCATGTTATTCACATATGCATGTTATTTTTTTCAACAGTAAACAATAAAGGAAAATCGTAACATAAACATACCGGGATCGTTCATGGTGTATAAAAACCGAGAAGAACGCTCTAAGAATCGTTTCTCTCATTTCACCCTGATCTATTATCTATACTTTACCATATTTTATGGGAGTATAGTTGATGAACAGAGAGCTAAGGTAGAGAGAGGACAATCCTTCCTATATTTTCTAGTTCCATCCATAAGCATGCAAGAAAATGAACTCTCTTCTGCTACTCCCCATAACAACAGTTGTATATAGTTAACTTTTCAACTTCCTAGCTATTAATCTCACATGCATTTTCAAAGCAAGATAATTAATCCATCCCTTATCACATGGGACACATACCCTTCATGTGGGACCCATATCATTCATGTGGGATATATTCTTTGGAATATATCCAACACCCC
Organism: Malania oleifera; assembly: GCF_029873635.1. NCBI lineage: Eukaryota > Viridiplantae > Streptophyta > Magnoliopsida > Santalales > Ximeniaceae > Malania > Malania oleifera. The sequence goes on along the minus strand of NC_080429.1, from coordinate 33,178,832 downwards.
CAAGGTCTCTTGTTGACTTTATGAGTCCAATCTGGTTTTGATAATGACAAATCATTTGGTATTTGATCTGTGCATTGAGTTTGTGAACAAGAACCATATTAAGCATACACAGAAAGATGATGAGTCATGGAAGCCATAAAGTAAAGCTGACACATCTTGGCAAGATCAATGGAACTCAAAGAGTGCGAGAATCAAGATGCAAGCGGCAAAGTTCAAGAACATCTTGGGAATGGGTATTTAGAACTCATGTACTTACATTTTCATATGATTTAATTTGAGGTTTAACATAACTTAGAATGATTTTAGGATTCATGCATTTCATGTATATCATTAGGGGACTTTCATGGACTTAGAAATATTCTTAAAACCTTGGAAAGTACCTTTATAAAAGAGCAAAGAAAGAAAGTAAAATAGATTTTTAAATTTAAAAAAAAAAAAGGAAAATTGAGAAAAAGGGGACTTCAGTAGCCTGAACTCACTCTTAGTAGCCTGAAGAATTTCTTTAGGAGCCTGAAGATTAAGTTCGATAGCCTGAAGAATTAATGGGAAAACATAGCAAGAAGACCGAAGTACTTCGGTTGCATGACCCTGGAACTTCAGTCTCCTGAAGTCACTTTAGGAGCCTGAACTTCAACATTAGTAGCCTGAAGTCGCGAGAAAGTTTAAAAATCATATTTTTATTAAACGAACTCGCGAGCTATTTCTTTGATCCAATGGTTGAGATCAATCCTAAGGGTATAGATACTAAATATCTAAACCCTAGAACCAAGCTAAGACACTCAAGAAAGAGAAGAACCCATCTTGTTGAAAGAACATTGAAAACTTGCTACTATTGTTATATGATTGTCTACATTTCAATCTCTAACCATCAAGCTTGAGCAAATCAACTCGAAATCTCAAAGGGAACTTGTTTACTCATCTGAATTCTCATTCTAGTATTGAGGTTTGATTATTCAAGTTATTATCTTCAAGAACTTCTCATCTCATTACTTGTTCTTGATTATCTTTAGAAAAGTTTGATCTTGTGTGTGTTCATATATATAAAAAAAATAGTTTTTGAAAAGATCATTACTTGAGAAAGTTGTTTAGCTATTAATTGATTGTTTTTTATTCAAGAGTATATATATATAGTTTTTCATAGAGCATATTATTGAAAAATCTATTTTTGATTAGGTATTAAAAGGTTGATCTTGAAATTGCTTATACATATACATATTTATTTTAAACAAGATCGTTACTTGATTAAGGTTGTGTTATTGATCTAATGGTTTGATTCAAGTGTGCATTCAGTTATTGGATTCATATTTTATATATATTAAAACACTTGAGAATATATCCTTGGTATTCAAAAATATCTATTTTATTAAGGGATATCTTGTTTGGAAAATCTTATACTCAGGTTTTTTGTTCTTTGAATTACATATCATATACATTTACATATTACAAAGATCAAGTTATGATTAAATATTTGATAGAAGTTTTTTGATATAGATTGATAAAATATTCAAGATAAGGCTTTTATCAAGTTCACATTAGATATATGTGTGCATCTTTACAAAGTGAACTAAAACCCTAGTATACTCTAAAGCATTTTAAATATATCATTAGGTGGGAGTTTTAGTTCAAGAGGGTTTGTGTGTTGAAGCATATCATACATAAAACGATTGTATCGTTTTCATACATTCATGAGCTTCAAGTTTAATCATATGTTAATGTGTTAGGAATTTGATTTGTACTCACACGCTTTTGTTAGAAGCATTTTTTAGTGTTATTTTTCAGATTTTATTGTATACACGGTTCGGTGTATGAACCGGTGTGTGAGGAGAGAGTTGTATCTCTTGTAAGTAGCGGAGTAGGAGGGAGTTGTGCCTCTTGTAAGCAGCGGACTGTAAGGGAAGTTCCGTCCCAATTTAAGGAGCAAGGATTTAGTGAAATCTTTTGAGTGGTTGCTCAAGACGAGGACGTAGGCCAAGTCGGCTGAACCTCGTAAAAACCGTGTTTGTCTTCTCTTTTCCCTTTACTCTTTATTTTCAGCACTGCATTTAAATTGTGTATATTGCATGTATAGGTTGGATAGCCTTACTCATAAGTAATTAAGTAACAAGAATTCGTTGGTAAATATATAAGAAGGGTTTAAGCGGTAAATAAGTGTCAAAGAATTTTTTAAATACCCAATTCACCCCCTCTCCTGGGATTAAACCTGATTCAACATCCCTCCCTAGTGAAATGCACCTTATCCGAGACCTAACTTGTTGGCCACATCATTATCCAACACTAGCCCATTATCCCATGGTTAATGACCCATCCTTAGGTAATAACGACTCGCCCCCACCTATAAAAGGCCACTCCCTAACTTGAGTACAGATAGAGGAATAGAACAGGGACAAGAGACAAGGAAGAGATCTAGGAGCATCCTTCCTACTACAAATTCCGAGTAGGAAATCTCCAGCCACACTCGTTAGTTCATCAGTGCTCTTTCACTCTCCCCACCATTCTCTTGTCCCCCCTCCTCATTCTAACCCCAGCCACCCCCAGTTCATTTGGTCGTCGACAGGTACTTTCCTTCTCTCTCTCTCTCTCTCTCTCTCTCTCTCTCTCTCTCTCTCTCTCTCTCTCTCTCTCTCTCTCTCTTTCTCTCTCTCTCTCTCAACGTGGCATGCATACATAATGATCTAAAGTAGTAGTGATGCTTGTGTATGTGTTTGAGCAGTGTGTATGGAAGTTAGGCATGCATATGAGTGTGTAGGTTGTGTAAATGTAGGTGAAATGAGAATACTTGAAAAGGGGACAAGCATGCATGGGATTACGTAGGAAAATGCATATGTAGGGGAAATTTTGACGTGTGTGGGTGCTCATGACTGAGTATGCACGCAATGATGTTCAATGATAGTGCAAGAGAACATGGATACATGCATGAATCATTATAGGCTTGAACAAGCATGGAAAATAAGTAGACCAAAGACATGCATGTATATGTTGAGGTATAAATAATCATATGATATTAGCACAACCTTAACAGGTTAGCATGATTTGTGGGAATTAATGGAGTGATAAGGAGATCCAAAACTATAGGAGAATTAAGGATGGTTACTCCCCACAAATAAGCCTATATTAGTGTATGGACATTGAAGGATGAAGGAGTTTCAAATGGCAATAGGATCAACCAAAGATGATAGTTCAACAAGATAAGGAAACTTAAACAAAAATGTTAAATGAGCATATCTTGGATTCAAATCAAATCAGATCACCTTTGGTGGTGTTTGAAATCAATCAAGATGCAGAGCATATTGTTAAGAATATTGCCCACGAATTTCATGCAATCTGTTACTATGCTTTTATGTTTAAATAGAAGTCCTCTGTATTAGTTTACTAGAATTGTTGAGTGTTCAAGTTTCTTTTCAATAATAAGAGAGCAGTTTTTTATTCTAACATCTCTACCATTTTTTCTTCTTGGTATCAAAGCCAGTGTGAACACACGACACAACCTAGCAATTCTCTGCAACCATGTTGGCAACTTCATTACCCTCAAACTCAATCCTACAAATTATCCCTTATGGCGTGAACAAGCTTTGGATCTTGTTGTAAACCAAGAATTGGTTGGCCATCTTACTAATGAAGATCCTGCCCCCACCAAATACACCATATCAGATTCAAATAACACCATAGATTCGTAAATTTCTACACCAGGATTAACCAAAGCATACATTGCTTGGAAAAAGGCGGATCATCTTTTTCGTGGGTGGATAGTTGGAACACTCTTTGAAGAAACACTCGACCTCGTTGTTGGCTTAGACACAACTCATGCTGTTTGAGAAGCATTTAAGAAAGCATATGCAAAAGATTCATAAGAACGTGAATTAACACTTAGACAACATATCCAAATCCATTAAGCAAATAAGCTTGATTATCATGTTTATACTTTTTTTTTTTTTTAAAAAAGGTATTATTCTACCATCCATGGGCATAGGATCCAATACCCACAAATGGAAAATTCAAATATTACTATATATGATCTACTATCCATAAGATGAAAGGAATTTGAAATAAAAACTTATATTTTCAAATGAATTAAAAATCCATTAATACATCTTGGGGACTTTGTAATATGATCGAGCACTCTAAAATAGTAATATGATAAATTTTTTTAAAAATATTATATTTTTTGGGACTTTGCATCTCGGGGGTTATGCGAGGATACCTAATGCTTTCATAAAATTTTTTTATGGGAGCCCTTTAAAATAAGAAATTGTACTATTATGACTATAATATAAATCTAGGTAAGTAATAATTATAATTGGAGTTGTCTTAGATTTTAATGGAAAGGGTAATTATTTGCCTAAAATATAATTCATTTTAGGAAAGAAAGCATTCCACAACATGCTAATGAAAAGGTAAATATGATTGAAATAAGATAAGTTTTTTTTAAAGATTTTATAAACAAAACATGTTTACATTAATTCATACCAAAACATAAACTACAACAAATTGCACATGAAAACAAGAACAAATTGCATGTGAAAGTCAAATTGAATACAAGAACAAATTCAAATAAATTAAATAGGAACAAATTAAGCCATGAATAAACCCTAACCTCAAATTGGGGGTTTTCAAATGATGCTTCCAATCACAAAATTTGGTTGAATACAATCAAATTGAATGTATCAAATACTAATTTATATCACAAACTAGCACAAATTTTGAATCAAAATTACGAATTAACAAAACAAGATCAAAGTTTAAATGGAGGAAACCTACCTCATCTCCCCTTTATATAATACCTTCACCAACGTTGGGATTCTCCCTTGTCTCACAACAGTCGTCTCTTCAATTCGAGCAACGGTCACCTACAGCTCGTTCGACGTCAGTCGTCCTTTTTGTTGGCTTTACAAAACTTAAAATCTTATTTTGATGATAACAAACAAGATAAATTTAACATATTCGGTTAAGTAATGATATTTCAGGACTCAAGTATGAGAATACAAGGTCAAATGCTCACAAGGATCAATGAAAGCTCTTACTCCAAAGAAAGATGATCAAATAAAGCTTAAAAGGCATGGATTCAAAGATGATCTAATAAAACTTGAAGATAAATTTTAGTATCACTGTACAGGGAAAAACCGTCGATGATCTCAGGGTGCTTTAGACAAATCATCGACGGTTTTTTCTAAAGCTTAGAAAAATCTGCTCTCGGTATCTCAATTCGTCTACGGTTTTGTTTGGCTAGTAAGTTCACTAATACAAAACTTCAATATTTTAGACCAACAAAAATCAATAAATTTATCATATATCACATAAATTTTTCAAGAATCATATATCATATGAATTTTTAGTTTGATTCCAGAAAATATCATGAATACAAATTTTCATACGAAACAATAATGAGATTATAAATGGTTAATAAAAACGATCTTTATCATAGAAGGAAGAACACGATAATTTTAACATTGGCTCTGATACCACTTGTAAGAAATTTAATGTAACGCCCCGGACCCGCCAGGTGGGGTCCGGTGTGTTAAGAGAACGACACACATCTCCGATACCATTCACACAGCAGAAATAATAAATGTCTTCAATAGAAAATACCAGAGTACTATATTCACATACATTGATCCATAAAATTACAACCTAATCCTTCATATTATAAATTTAGAATTAATATATATTGAACATAAACTAAATACATATCCGATCTACTATATTTAACTTACAAAATTACCCCGCCCTGGAGCTATCTAAGCTCGATCACCTAGACAACTTGAAAAGATCTAACGTATGATGGGGTGAGACACCTCTCAGTAAGGAAGAAATAATTTATAATAGTGTGTGGCTGAAGTGTTTATAATACAATTTAAAATATTCATCTCAGGTGTACACACAGTCCACAAGAAGCTAGATAACATGCCTATAATCACACAGGATCAACGTCCTTATCATCCAATCACATACCCATAACCAATCAGTATTTTAATGTTAGTTTCCGAGAATAGGGAAAGCCACCTGCCCATACAAGTAGGGTCCCTCTGCTCTAGTGCTAACAACAGGGCACTTACCTTTCTCAATAAGCCCTTGGGTTGTGTATTCAGGTAAAGTCACCAAGAATAGGGAAGATCACCCGCCCATACAAGTGGCTTCCCTCTACTCTGGTACCTACAATTAATTATCAGAGTACTTGCCTTCCTCAGTAAGCTCTCAGGTGGAATAATCTACTTTACCCTAAATACTTAATTAATTAACATTCGTTCACAACCAACACAATCGCTTCACAGAATTTCACGCATACACCCATATCATAATCAATCCACATAGAATCAAATTACACAACATCCTTGCCCACACAGGACTGGTCCACATAGGACTAATCAAGTCACACAACATCAATGACCACACAAGACTGGTCCACACAGGACTAATCAAACCATACAGCGTCAATGTCCACATAGGACTGGTCTACACAGGATTAATCAAGTCACACAGCATTAATGTCCACACAGGACTGATCTAACCATACAGGTTACAAAACAAGTACTCTGTTCATAGTAAATAGGTAAACAACATCCTCATACCACTGCCAATGTTTACCTCCCAATATAAACGTTCATATAACGACCTCCTCATACCACTACCAACGCTATATCGCAATTTACATGAACCCCATCACAAGTCATCCGCAAACCAATCATGTTACACATCCACAATACTACCACAGTTTACACAACTTCAATATCCACAATCAATTAGTATATTCGACCAGGCAGATTTCACAACCAAACAATATTTGCAATCTCAATAATTCCTCATTCCACATAAATCTCAATCATTTAATTAGCAAAAATGGTTACAACCACGTGAATTTTCCCAATATAAATTATCTACCGAAAACATTATTTTCCATACTAGCAAAGTTTAGAAAATTATACCTGTATGTATATAAGAATTTATACTCGAAACTAGTCGTTTATAATTATGAAAAAGCTATTATAAAATATTTACCCTTACCTAATTCCTAAAAAGTCTCTTAAAATAACCAGTCCTGCACCCGTAGGGTTCCCCGTTCAACACCCTGAAAACCACATCCCCCAGAACTAAACTTTAGTATTTCTTCACATATAATATTTCCTACAATTAGGGTAAAACCAAATTTTACATTAATAGCCTTACCTTAAATCTGGAATGAATTTCTAACTAGTCCCACCGACAATCCACTCCAGCAGACTTGTAGAGAACTTTTCCTGTTGTTTGGTTGAATTGAGGAAAATGGAAGGAAAGACAATGCTGATAGGGTAAAGTAGTAATTTTAGTTAATTACATTAGTGGGAAAGTCTTTTTTCATTCCATTTTCCTCCCATTTTGGAGGGATTAATTTATAATGGGAGAGGAAAGCATTTTTCCTTCCTTAGCTTTCCACAGTACGAAAGGAAGAAAATAGAAGTTTGCACGGTTCCCCCCACTTTTCCTTCTTCCTTTTTCCTTCCTTCCCTATTACCAAACACAATATAAAAGATTTTTTATTTTTATGTTGTAAGCACATGAAACTAAATAGAAAAGAAATGAAAGTGAAATGGAAGCTTGAAGTATGATCGATTTTGTTCCTTTTTATGCACAAGCAAGGCCATTACTTGGTATTTGATCCTACTAATTAGATTCTAAGGGGGTGTTGGTTTGCGACATTTTTCAATATTTTCAAGAATGTGATGCCTATACCCCCAGGGTGTGGTTCAGGTGGTAGTGCGGGCTGCAGGAGTGCCTCTCACGAGGTCAAGTGTTCAAACTCTCCCGGGCTCGTTTCCGCCCCTGGATTCCTGAATTTACCCTCCTTTTGGAGTTGTGGGGTCAACTTCAAGGGGCACAGGATTAGTCACGTGGACCATAAAATAAACGCGTGGATACCCGGTGCGTAATCCCAAAAAAAAAAAAAAAAATGTGATGCCTATGACATTTCATTCCCAAGTTTATTTGAGGAGGGAAATCTAAAGTCGTGAGAATGTCCACATTCCTAGGAATGAAAGGATTCCCATGGAACATGGACATACTATTCCCACCTCCCCCCATGGGTAAGTTTCATAGGAATCCTACTTTCTGAACCAAATAGGCCTCACTATTTTGGATTTTGGACAATAATGCCCTTGTAGTATAATATAATCTCACTCTTCAGATAATACATTATTGATAAAATAAAAGTAAAAATTTTAATTAGCATAAATATTAATTATTTTTAATTAGGAAAATATATAAAATTTTAATTAAAGATATTAATTACAAAGTTCTAATTAAACATTTAATTAATTTTTAATTATAAAATAATCAAAATGTTAATTGATTTTTAATAAAAAAATATTAAAATGGCAATTAAAAATATTGATTAACATAAATATTTATTAATTTGTTAATTAGAAAAAATAAAAATGTTAATTAGAAAATTTTAATTATTTTTTAATTAGATAATATTTAAAATGTGTATTAAAAATGTTAAATATTTATGTTAATTAACGTTTTAATTGAAATTTATAATTTATTAAACAAAGGTAATATTATTGTTTTTTTTATTTATAAAAATTTAATTCAATAGTTAATATTCGGACACTATATTTCCCTCAATTATTTTGGTTACTTGATTATAAGGGTTACATGTCTTAAAATACTTATTAATATTCTTATGTTGAACCAAACATTGGCATGGGAATCCTATGAACATTCTTAGGAATCTTACAATGCAAATCAAACAAAAATATTCCCATGAGGCAAACCTCCTATTCCTAGGAATGAGATTCATGGGAGTGCTATCTCCATGGAAATATTTTTGATGTCCTGAACCAAATGCCTATTATGATTCCCAAATCAATTGAGACTTCTATTTAATGTGTTAGGATTCCCAAATAAATTAGGATTGAGTCCATTAAGGACTTGGATTGGGATATTTTACATTCCAAATAGGAATAGGGTTCCCTACCTGATATATATGTAACCTTATGGGGCTTTTTCATTCAAGCAATAACATAATTCACTGCCTTTGATTGATTTGGAGGTAGATTTTCCTGAAGTGATCTACCTTATTTTCTCCTTTTATTTTCTATCCTTTCAATCTCCCTAACTTCCCTATGATAAAACCCTAGGGTCTTATCATTTCGTATTAGAATCGGTGTTCTTGTGGATGCCATTAATCCTCCGATAAAGATCATCTTCACTCATACGCAATGGCCTCAAAAAACTCAAATGAGTTCTAGAATGGAAGCTAGGCTAGAGGTTGAACTTAGCAATATGTTTAAGCCTCAATTTGAAGAGATCCAAGCATCCCTGCCTAAACAACGTTGTGCATCTTCCCATAATAAGACAGAAGATGATGCCTCTACGTCAACCAATAGTATGGAGCAACCATATGTGCGCAAAATAGGTTACCAAGGAGAGCATGATCATGGTCCTTCTTGCATGAAGGGGGAATTCCCTCAGTGGGACAATGATGATCCTATTGGTTGGGTTTCTAGGGTTGAAAAAATACTTTTTCTTTCACTGCACTCTAGAAATATCTAAATTTGAGATTTCTACTATTAGTCTAAATGGCGATGGTATTCAATGGTATAACTAGTTTGAAGCTTATAATGGAATGCCTTCATGGGCAGTTTTAATGGTTATTTAGTCATGTAGCATTATTATTAATTGTTAAGAGTTTGGTTTGTTATAAGTGTAAGTTAGTAAGGGTATTACGACCATTGCTATTGCACTTGATATATATTATAAATAGAGGGAGCAACCTATCACTGAGTTTAGATATTCCATTTTACCCAATTATTCAACATGGTATCAGAGCATGATTCTGAAACCTGAACCCTAAATGTTGCGACCACCATTAACGAAAGCCTGAAACTCAAAATTTTTTGCATGTCTATCATCATAGAAGATTTTGTAATGATACTATAACCTTAGAGAACAGCCAGCAGCAGCAGAACGTCAGACCAGTCGCCGGAATTTTCTAGGTGACATTGCCAGTTCGACAACATCAAATCCACTATAGATTTTTCAAAACCAACACCATAGTCACCCACAGACATTGTCGATATGCCCCCCACTGAAATCCCACCTCCAGGCAGTGTTCCATGTGTCCTCACGCACCGGACGAAGGCTTCCACGGCTAACCCCATGCGTCGTGGCGTGAAGCCACTTTTAGGCATGGTTTTGACCTGAAATGATCTAGCAGTGATCCAATCTCTCTATCAACATGTTTTTGGAGTTCTTCATGATGCTTTTTGCCCAAAGATCTCACCTTTTTTAATTGCTCAAGTGCGGCACCCAAGGAATGGTTGTTTGATGCTTCGTGAAGCAGTTTATCAATGGTTATTGAATTTATTGGGTCTCAAACAGTGGGATTTGCTGTGTTTTTTGATTCAATGATCTAATTCCTTCCATATATCAAAATATCAAGCTATTGAACATGTGTTTTGCTCAAATATCCAATCTTTATTTAACCATGTACTTGTGGTAATTCATCAGTTGTTGTTCGGTGTTAGCAACAGTCATTGATGACTTTCTTGGAGCAGTGACAGTGCTCATAAGCTATTTTTTGTGAGGCTATTAGCAGTGCTCATAAGCTATTTTTTGTGAGGCTATTAGCAGTGTTTCAGTGCTGTGAGTTGCTTTCTTAGGGCTGTGTTTAAGTTTTTTAGTGCTGTGACAGTCTTGTACTGATTTATTTATGACTTGTTCATGGTTGGTCACCTTGTTCGTGATTGTTTCGTTTGTTCAAAAAATTAACATTATGGTAATTGGTCTAAGTTTGTGAATGTTGTGATGGAGTTTGCAAATCCCAAAAGTATGGTTCCTTCGTTAATCACTTGTTTAAGTGAACTGCATGCTATGACTATATCAGAGGAGGAGTATTCAAGATTTCTATAGTATCGGTCGTCTCAACAAGCATCTTCTAATATTACGTCTTTTTCCCAGAAAGTTAATCCTACAATCTGTATGCCATTTGGTATCCTTCCTACTAGTCCTTGGGTTATCAATCCTGTTGCCACGGACTATATAATAGGTGCAACCAACTTCTTTTATGATCTCCAGTATGGGTCCACTATAGTTGTTAAGGGGATAGGACAGTAAATCCTGCTCCTTCCATCTCTCTTTCGTCTGCTTTATACATTCCTAAATCTCCTTTCAATCTCATGTCAGTTAGTAAGCTTACAAAGTCACTAAATTTTTTTGTCACATTCTTTCCTGATTCTATGGTTATTCAGGATTTGCACAGTCACAACTACACCCCTTCAAATCCATTGTCGCCTTGGTTATCCGTATTTGGACAAGTTGAAATAGATGGTTCCTACATTAATTTTTGTATCTAATCTTAAGTGCGAATCTTCTCAGATCGACAAACAAGTGGTTAGTCCTCTCATGCTAGTCCATTCCGATATCTGGGGTCCTAGTCATGTCATATCAAAGTTTGGGTTTCGGTACTTTGTTACATTTGTTGATGACTATGCTCGGATGACGTGGTTATATTTAATGAAAGATTGTTCTGAGTTGTTTGATATCTTTTGTGCCTTTTGTTCCCAAATAAGGACTTAATTTGATACGCTAGTTGGGATACTTTGTAGTGATAATGCTAAGGAGTACTTCAGTACCCAATTCATTAGTTATATGATTAGCTTTGGTATGATCCATCAAGCCTCTTGTGCCCACACTCCACAACACAATGGGGTTGCAGAGCGAAAAATAGACATATTCTTGAAGTCACTTGTACCCTATTGTATCAAATGAACGTTCCTAAACTTTTTTGGAGTGATGTTGTGCTCATAGCATGTTCCCTCGTCAATAAATGTCATGCTCTATCCTTGGCGGCAAAATCACATATTCATTTATCTTCCCTAAGGCTCCTTTGTTCTCCATTCCGCATATATTCGGTTGTGTATCCTTTGTCCATTAGTTAACTCCAGCAATGGATAAATTGGATCCTTGTGCTATCAAATGTATCTTTTTGGGCTATTCCTATACTAAAAAAGGATATTGATGTTATAGTTCTACTTTACATTGATTTTTTTGTCTTTATTGATGTCACCTTCTTAGAGTCTACATCATACTATGATTCCTTGAGTTTTGTTGACCTTAATGAGTCTTTTCTTATGCCTTGCCTTCCAGATCCAAACCAAGTATCTATGCCCAATCCTCCTACATTTTCATCTAGTTTAAGTCCTTCTTATTGCTTAGATCATCCCAATTTGTAGGTATACACATTGCGACTTAAGCGGGAAGTGCCTCCTCTAGCTTCTACTATCGCGCCTCTAGTTCCCTCATCGGATAATCTTATTTCCCATGATGTCGATCCTCCTATAGCTGTTTGAAAAAAGGTAAATGCACTTGTACTCAAAATCCGATCTCTAATTTTGTTTGTTATGATTTCTTGTCACCCACGTATTACTGTTTTGTTAGTACTTTGTCTTTCGTTGCTCCTCCAAAATTTATTTCTGAAGCTCTATCCCAATATGGGTGGAGGACAGAAATGGTTGAACAGATGCGTGCACTACTTGATAATAGAACTTGGGATTTGGTGCTTCTTCCTCCTAATGAGTCTGTGGTTGGTTGTCGTTGGGTGTAAGTTGTGAAAGTCAATCTTGATGGTTCTGTGGCTCGTTTGAAGGCCCACCTTGCTACTAAAGGGTATACTTAGGTGTATTATTTGGATTATTCTGAGTCATTCTCTTTGGTTGCTAAACTTGCCTCAGCACGTTTGTTCATTTCTTTAGCCACCACTTGTCATTGGCCTCTAAATCTATTAGATGTGAAGAATGCTTTCCTACATGGTGATCTTCATGAGGAGGTATATATGGAGCAACCGCCTAGGTTTATTGCTCAAGGAGAGTCAGGCTCAGTATGTCGACTTAAGAAATCATTGTATAGTTTAAAACAATCTCCAAGGGCATGGTTTGGCCGTTTAAGTGTTGTAGTACTTGAGTTTGGCCTTCATCGGTTTGCAGTAGATCACTCTATTTTTTATCGTCATAGTCCATTTGGCAAGATTTTGCTTATTGTTTATCTAGATGACATTGTGATCACTGGTGATGATGATCAAGGCATCCACGACCTAAAGCTTTTCCTATAGACCAAGGACTTGGGACCATTCAACTACTTCTTGGGTATAGAAGTATCGAGATCTTGTATAGGAACTGTATTTTCGTAGAGAAAGTATGTTCTTGATCTTTTAGATGAGACAGGGCTATTGGGATCCAAACCTGTTGATACAAGCATGGATCCCAATAGTAAGTTAGTTGTCAGATATGAGTGATTTGTTGCCTAGCCTAGGTTGGTATAGGAGACTTGTTGAAAAGTTGAATTTTCTCGCTGTCACTCGACCAGATATATCCTTTGCAACAAGTGTTGTTAGTAAGTTTCTCGATTCCTTGAGAACAAGTTACTAGGATGCAGTAATTCACATTTTGAGATATCTCAAAGGTGGACTAGGAAGAGGTCTTTTATATCAAGATTAGGGTAACACTCATATTGAGGGGATATAAAGATGCAGATTAGGTTGGGTCACCTTCCGACCAAAGATCCACAACTGGGTATTGTATCTTTGTCAGTGGTAATTTGGTATCTGGGAAAAGTAAGAAACAAAATGTGGTGGCCAGGTCGAGTGCTGAGTCAGAATATAGGGCTATGGGGCACACTACATGTGAACTTGTTTAGCTGAAGAACATGTTGAAAGAACTAGGTTTTCCACATTCTCAGCCTATGGAGTTGATGTGTGATAATCAAGGTGCTATCCATATTGCCTCCAACCTTATCTTCCTTGAGCGGACAAAGCACATTGAAGTTGATTGTCATTTTATTCGAGAGTTCGCTAAAGCCTTGTGAGGTGTTTGTGTGAAATTCATTTGTAACAAGCTAGGAGCATATGATATGTATGTTCCAACTTGAGGGGGAGTGTTAATGGTTATTTGGTCATTTAGCATTATTATTAATTGTTAGAGTTTGGTTTGTAATAAATGTAAGTTAGCAAGGGTATTATGGTCATTCCTATTGTACTTGATATATCTTATAAATAGAGGGAGAGACCTATCATTGAGTTTAGGTCTTCCATTTTACCCAATTATTCAACAGGCATAATTTGTTTTTGCATTACTTGTTCAATTTGGGCCCATAGGATATGAGAGTATTGATGAGAGATTTCTAAAATAAACCAAAATCGTACTATCTTAGAGTACCAGACGCAATTTGAGTGGCTATCAAATAGAACTAAAGATTGGAACAAAAGCTAACTCATTAGTACTTTTATTGAAGGTATCCTACTTGACATTTGGCGTGAGGTCAAAGCGTGTTAACCACGGACTATGATTGCTACAATTTCCCTACTTGACATTCGGTGAGGTCAAAGTGCGTTAGCCACGAACTATGATTTCTGTAATTTCCTTTACACGGTTAGAAGAAGAGAAGTTAGGACGAGAAAGACATCGCTCCAACTAGACCATTAGCAAGCAGAATGCCACCGACACTATCACACCACCTGCTTCTTGCAATCCTCCTACCAAACAATTGACTCAAGAGGAACTCAAAGTGCAAAAGACAAAGGGTTTGTGTTGGCATTGTGATGAGAAGTGTAAATAGGTGACATAATTGCAAAAAGGGACAACTCTTGATGATTGAACTATTGGAGGAGCAAGAAGAGGTTGAGGATGACTGTACTGATTCTAATAAGGAAGACATGGAATTTTAGGATAATGATAAATCTATCGCTTCTTCAGTTCATGCTTTAGCTAGGTATGCTAATCCCTAAACCATGAAAATTAATGGCTTCCTAAAATGCCAACCTGTCACTATCTTAATTTAATACAGTTAGCATTAATAATTTCGTGAATACTAAAGTGCTAAACGCCTAACTTATCTTGTGGAGTAATGTGAAAAGTTTGATATAAAGGTGTTGGAAAGTTTTAAATCTGTTTAGTCAACTTTCCTATTTTTCCAAGAGAATCTCAGCTGTAAATGTGTGAATATCCTAGAATATTTATTTTCCTTAGAAGTTAGCATCTTTGATTCTTTCCTTCTATTCTTCTGTTGTACATCTATTTATACAGACCTGTACCTATGTTACGATGAATGAGAATTATTTTTTCCACCAGAAGCTATCTCATTCTAGATGGTATCAGGGCTAAGTTTGGCTCTTGGCCTTGTGTAAACCCTAGTTTCCCTTGGCGGCTCCAATCTGACCCTAATCTCTATAGGGTTTTCTTTTTGTTCAACTCTACCCTTATCTCTTCTATTACTATAGCCGTGGATGAAACCAAACCTGAAACCAAACCTACCCATTCTGAACCTTACTCTGTCCAAATTACCAATATACAATTGAATGAGGCCAACTTCTTGCGGTGGTCACAATCTGTCAGGATGTATATTCGTGGAAGAGGAAGATAGGATACTTGACTGGTGAAGCAATAGAACCTGAGAAGACAGACCCATCTTATGCTATATGGGATGCTGAAAATTCCATGGTGATGGCATGGCTCGTGAATGCTTTGGATAAAGAGATTAGTGCTAATTACATGTGCTATTCTACTACAAAGGAACTCTAGGACAATGTGAGTCAGATGTACTCTGACCTTGGGAATTACTCTCAAATTTATGAACTGCAACAGAAGATCAGCAATACGTATCAAGGAGACGACAGTGTAACAAGGTATTTTCAATGTTCTTAAGGGCCTATGGCAAGATCTGGATTTATTCAATGATTATAAATGGAAAAATCCTACTGATTGTACTGTTGTATTTTAGAAATGGCCTGAAGGGGCGGTAATCCAGCCCGAAAGGATTGTTTGTAAAGATTGAGGTTAGTCCTGTGCTAATTGACCTAGTTGTATTTAGGTGCCGCTCCACCTGTTAAGTGAGCCCATAGTGTAATCCTTATGCTAATGAGCCAAGGCGGGGACATAGGCAGGATTGGCTGAACCTCGATATCATATTCGGTGTCACTTTTACATTTCTTGCACTATATTCTGCTTTGTGCTTGATTTAATTTCTCTGCTGAATATATTGCATATCTGATTGATGCTACATTGTATCTGGTTAAGAAATACTAAAATTGTGGTGCATGTACTGAAAATTGTTTAATATATCGTATCTACAATTTCATATATACATGGACTGCTCCTAGGTTGCACTATATTGTTGCTAGATTAGTTTAACCTAAGAGGAAATTTTTTAAATCTCCAATTCACCCCCCTCTTGGGATTGCACCAAAGCTAACATTTGGTATCAAAGTCTCGTCACTTAGACTTAAACGTCATTTTGTAAAAGATCATAATGACTCGTGTTGGTGTATCCCAATCGTGTGTAGGTAGGTTCTCTGCAAACCCTCCAATGTTTTCTTGGGAAAATTTTTCTGATTGGAAACTTAGAATGACTATTTTTATAAAATCATTGAATTGGAGGACTTGGAGAGTCATTACTCAAGGTGATATCGTGCCTATGAAAAGTGTCAATAATGTTGAAATTCCCAAATCATAATTTGAGCTGAATGATAACGATATGAGTTTAATTCAAATAAATTTTTATGCATTAATATTCTATTTTATGCTTTAGATACTAATATCTTTCATGAAGTAAGGGCATGTCAAAATGCTAAAGCAATATGGGAGGAACTTGCAAAGAGATATGGAGCATCTAAGCATGAAAAGTCTATAGCTCTATGTGACTCCAGCTCAAAAGGCCATGAAGGAGAAAAGTAGTGCTTTATTGCTTTAACCGACGATGAGGTAAATTCTTCTCCTTCTGCTTTATCAAATAATCCATGTAATGATTCATGTGATAAATCTTGTGATGCATCTAATTCTGAATCATGTGATAGTTCTAATAGTGAAAGCATGCCTATTTATGAAGAATTGCAAATTGAAAATATTAGAATTCATAAGTCACTTGTTAAAACTAACAAAAAATATACTGCTTTGAAAAATAAGTATGAGGCATCTTTGAAAGAATGTGAATCAAAAGTTCTTGTTGAAAGGGAAAGTGATTTAAAAATCAAACAATTAGTAAACAAGAATGAAAAATTAGAAAAAATTTGAATGTTGTAAGATCTCAAATTTCAAGTGATAATAAAAAGGATCTTCTCATTTCAGAACTTGAGTGTAAAGCAAACACAATGTTCAATGAATTCATAAAATTACAAAGTGTTTGCAAAGATTTGAAAGATTCAAAAATGCAAGATCTAGAAAAGAAAATAGAAGACCAAGCGAAGATCATCTATACGTTCACTAGATGCAAGGACAACTTAATAAGTTGTTAAGTTCACAAAAGATGACCTTAGATAAGGAAGGTATAGGTTATAATAGGGTTGAAAATAAGAAAAGAAAGAACCTATACATGGGGTACTTTGTAAGAGCATCAAAATACTATGCAAGTACCTCCTCCAACCCTTATACCTACACCTTTTGTGTATTGTGTAAAAAGAAAGGGTACATAAAATCTGATTACCAGTTTAAAAGGAAAGGTGTAAAATGCAAACAGGTCTGGAGAGACAAAGTACCACCTAGTCCTAACCCATCAAAACTTAAAGATAGAAAAATGGTATGGGTTGTAAAGAAAGGAAACTCGTATGAACTTAAGGAGGGATAAATTCAAATTGGAGTTACATAAATTCTTTTCTTAGGTTCTGAGTTTTGAGCGAGTGATGTCTATTGGCCTACAAAGTGGTCTATTCTTAAAATGTTAAATCTTAGTATGTGCATTCATTATACACTTTCACTATATGTTAAGAACATTAGAAAATCTAGCCATTATGCAATCTCAGATAAAATATCCAATTTAAACTTAACACACACACACACACACACACACACACACACACACACACACACACACACACACACACACATATATATATATATATATATATATATATATATATATCATAATGATTGGATTTAAAAATAAAAACATTGGCTATAGCATACTTGAATGAAAATCCACTTCAAAATGGACATGTCATCTGTTCCAAGTAAATAATTCTAAAAGCTTAAAGCATGCTTAAAGATAAACATCCTAAGTTAAGCAACTGGTGTCCATTGCATAAGATTGAGTTTTAGGAAATGAATCACATATATTAAACATCGTTTGATCTTAAACTCATCTTGAAGCCTTAAAAGCCTGATAAATTTTTAGTCATTCTATTCCATGCAAATATCTTGAATCATGTCCACTAATATTGAATACCCTTCGAAGTTAATAGAAACTTTGAATCCTTAAGAGTATTTAATGCACTTCTCACGCAAAGCTCTCAAACTTTAAGTCAAACCCATTAGAGCTTTATATACTTAAAGATGAGTTGAATGGCTAATATGATCACCAAGGTCTCAATCTAGATGTATAAAATTCAAGTATACCTATGCACATGCAGTTTAAATCAAAAGTCATTCCAACTTGGGGCCTCTTACATATTAAAATTCATATGAGAAGAGGCATTGTAGGCTTATGAATTTAAAAGAAATATTCATTGAGACCTTTTGGTCCTCTAAACCTAAAGCATTCATGCCAAGTCTAAATTCATTGAAAATCTTAATAACCTTGGCTAAAGAAAGTAGATAATTAAGAAAAGACATAAATTGAATAAGTGCATACTCAGGGGGAGTATTTCTCTTCATGAATATATATACATTAAATGCTCTCATGATTTTTATCTTTCATGCCCATATGCCTTCATATGAAAAGCACTGAATTCCTACTATTCATTATGCATTAAATGAGTATATCTTCTAGTGGAAAGTTTATCTTTTGTATCATTTGTTGATTGCTACTTGATTGCATGCTTAGTTTAGAATGCCTCCTGCATGGTGGATGCAGTTGATATGAATTGCATGCTGATTGTTGAAATAGGTTCTCACATGCTCAAACTAAATTATTTTGAATTGATTGCTTGAATCTATCAGGTTTTGGTGCATGAAAATTTGGGAAATGTTCAATTTACAGACAGCATGCCGTCAAAATTTTGACAGAAATTTTTCCAAACTAAAACCTTGTGTTAAATATGATTATGATAAAATAAACATTAAAATAATTTTGAAAAGATGAGTGAAAACTAATTGAAAATTAAATTTCATCCTTGCATAATCATCAGGTAGTTAGGGGAGCTAAGCTCCATCCTTATAAAAAGAGCTTAAAAGACTCATATGCATCTTGCGGATTTATTTCTTGTATATTGAGGCTCTTCTATAATCCTAAACATAATATCCAGCTTTTATGGCTTTATATTAGATATGAATTGTTCTTGGTTATGTACTATACAGTACGCCTTAATATCTATTTATGATGCATTTGTGGCCTTTTGGGTTGACTATGCTAATCAGGTGACAAATATATATATATATACACATTCAGTATGGTTGGTCCAAGGAATCTAAAAATAACTACTTATAATGCTTAGAAAATTTATTCTTGGCTAGTATATGTAGTTTATCTCATTTTGGTCATATCTTTAAATTGTTAGGGGGAGCAACTTAACTTAAAATTCTCCAGCTCTAAAATTCCTTAACAATTCTAGCACTTTCGTTCATACTCTTAATGTATACTCTTAATGTATATATTGAGTTGTGTGCTTCATACTGATCATGAATGTTGAATGTATTTGAATCATAGCATGCACTGTTTTGGCCTTTAAAGAATATCTTGCATGAATTGATAATGAGTTATTCTTGTAATCATTCATGTCTTTGATTTATTTTTGGGAATTGCTCTATTTTCAAACAGCATGCTGCCAAAATTTCAAAAAATTTCTCAAAATTGAATCTTATATCTAAATGTCTTGTGTTTACTTTCCTACCTTAGCCCCTTCTTGCTGATGTCAAAAAGGGGGAGAAATGTCTAATGTAAAATTGGGAAAGCTAAATACATCTTAATACATATCAGAATTGAGCTTTATTGATAAGTAAAATTGAATGCATAATTTGTGTATGTTTGTCTTCATTCAAATGCCTGCACTTAAAATTCAAATTCTATGCATATACTTAGGGGGGAGCCTATTTGGCGTTGCCCACTTTTGCAAGTTGTTTTGTCATCATCAAAAAGGTGGAGAATCTTAACTCTATAAGTCTGATCCCGTTTTGATTAAGACAAAACCAATGTTTCTCACTAGTGCATTGAGTTTCTTGAACAGGTTTATCTTTAGCATGTATTGTTGGTAGGAACTTAAGTAAGTCATGCAGACTATGAAGATCAAGCTTCATTTATGGTATCTAAAGAATCGAAAGAATGAAGAACTATTTTTCTATTGTATTTGCATTCATTTTAAATTGGTCTGTAATAGTAAATATAGGAAAAGGTCTGTAATAATCTTTGCATATCATGCATGTAGGTTATTGTAAGCTCAAAGAACTTAGAAGGCCCTTAGGTCCCTACACATCCTTGGAAATCAAATGACCTTAGATTCGATTGATGCCAGGTCTTAGGCATACTTTAAAAGGCCTTAGAAAATACCCTAGGTCCCAGCACTTGCACTTATACCTTGGATAGGCCCCAATATCATATAAAATATCAGGGGGAATTAACTAAAGCAAAATTGGACTGAAAGGGAAAATTTTATGAGTGGTCGGGCGACCGAACCCATTGTGTTCAAAACACCTCGGGCACTCTAACCATAGACCAGTCAACATAGTGACCTGTGTTAGGTAGACCGAACCAAAATGCACACACCTTCCACGGGCGACCGAACTGCTGTGGTGACCTATTCTCACCAACTCAGCCAACCAAACTTTACGTTCAAAATGGCCCCGGGCGATCAAACACTTGAGTTCGATTAACCGAATGATAGACCAAGTGACCAAATCGCGGACAGAATGGAATCGCCTCAATTCAGCAAATCGAACATACACCCGGACACCCGAACGTCCAAAAGTGACTTTTTCTATTGAGTTTATTCGGGCGACCGAACCATGGTTCAACCACCCAAAAACTTTTGGGTTGTTTATTTTCTACCGAGGTTAAAATTGTTTAAACAAGGTTATTTTTTCTAAATGACTTTTAAATAATTCTAATATTGCCCTATGAGTCCTTAACGGTCATAATTTGGGCCACTTCTATATATAGACCCTTATTTGTGCAAATTAGCAAGAGATTTGTGAGAAATCATTAGCAAAAAATCCTCTCAAACTCAAAAAGCTTATTTTGCCCATTCTTACTCAAATCCTCTCATACACTCATTCCTTTGATTAATCCTAGCATTGTGATTATTTCTATTATGCTATAGCTTGATTGTTCATTGCTTAATAGTCTCAATATTCTGATTGTTGATTATTATTGCTTTTGGAGAGTTAAGAAAAGAGTTATCCCATAGATTTAAATTTGATAAATCTTGTGTTGGGGAAAACTCACTAGCTTGTGGATATTTCCATTGTCATTGCAAGATTCCTATAGCTATAATTTTTGGTGTGCAAAATATTTTACAAGCTATATTTTTCAAACAACTCTTGTGTTTATTTCGTTGAGGGAAATATTTTTGAGTTGGTTTGAATGTTTGATTAGCATCTTTGAAACCCTAATTTATTATTGAGATTTGTTATATTTTGTTTCAAAGAAATAGCTTGTTAGAATACTCTTGAGCATATTGGTGATTATACTTTGTTGAGTGTTTGCTTGCACAAAATCACATCACTAAGCTTACAATTTCCTATACAGTTGATGTGTGATTGATTTATTACATTTGGTACATATCTGTTTGATTGAGAAGCATAATCACTGTACCCAATTTACTATTGAGAAACACTATTGTATTCCAAGTGTGGCTTGAGGGGGCATAATCTAGCGCGAAAGGATTGTTTGTAAAGGTTGAGGTCAGTCCTGTGTTAATTAACCTGGTTGTATTTAGGTGCTACTCCACCCGTTAAGTGAGCTCATAGTGTAATCCTTGTGCTAGTGAGCCAAGGCAAGAACGTAGGCAGGATTGGCCGAACCCCAATATCATATTTGGTGTCACTTTTACATTTCCTGCATTATATTCTGCTTTATGCTTGATTTAATTTTCCTGCTGAATATACTGCATATCTGATTGACACTACATTGTATCTTGTTGAGAAATACTGAAATTATGGTGCCTGTACTAAAAATTGTTTAATATATCGTATCTACAATTTCATATATACTTGGACTGCTCCTAGGTTGCATTATACTATTGCTATATTAGTTTAACCTAGGAGGAAATTTTTTAAATCTCCAATTCACCCCCCTCCCCTCTTAGGATTGCACCAAAGCTAACAACACCCTTATTCTATTAAGAAAATTTTCATATTATTAGGGAGTGCATTGTAGAATCTTAATGTATATATCTCTGCTTGTATTTTCACTAGCATATTTTATGTACAAATTTTTTTTTATTATAACGGTTGGGTTCAGCCCATTAATCTAACTGGGAGTCTCTGCCCCCTAAGGAAGACCAGTTGGGTTCAGCCCATAATTGAACTAGGGAGTCTCCGCCCCATAAGGGAGACCAGTTCGGCTCAGCCTGGTAATTGAGCTAGGCTTTTCCTCGCCTCATAATGAGAGGTGTGTAGGTTGGGATCAGCCCTATAATGTGACCTAGGGCATTCCTCGCCTAGTAAGGAGAGGAGGTTGTAAACGGTTTCTGCTCCACCCATTAAGTGAGTGGGGTTAGTGAAATCCTTGGGGGGTATACCCAAGGTAGGGACGTAGGCTGGTTTGGCCAAACGTTGATAACAAATATCATATGTATCTCTCTCTCCTTATCTCATTTAATTTCTGCACTTTAAATTCAGCATGTGTATGCTTGTTCATTTATGATTTTAACTAATTACATGCACACGTTTATTTTAAATGAGATACATGTGTATGTCTACACATATTGCCTATTCGGTTTTACATACACGGTTATAATTAAATTGGGATATGATATGTGGTGAATCGGCGTAAATGTTTAATTTAGGCAAAATGTTTTTAAAACCCATTTCTTCCCCCCCCCCCTCTCGGGGTCACACCAATCACATCATATTTAAATTTGTACACCCATTTGCAATCACTGGGATGCTTATTAGGAGGTAAACTAGTGAGAACCCAAGTATTATTTTCTTCAAGAGTAGCTAATTAACCTAACATGGCATTATGCCAAAGAGGAAATTTTATAGCTTCATAATAGGATTTTAGTTCAAAATTAGAAGACAAGGAAAGTGTGTAGGCTTCGTATGCAGAAGACAATTTGGATTATAAAAGATAAGTAAACAAAGGGTAAGGAGTACATACCTTGGAAAGAGCTGCAGCAAGGGGACTATGGTCTGATGAGGAACTACTAAGATGACAATGATATTGCTGCAAATAATTTGGGGGATGTCTCTGCCTAATGGATCTTCAAAGAGAAGGAACATTATCATAGGCAGAAGCAGTATCTTGAGGAAGATGAGTTGGTTGTGTTGCTGGAAGATGATAATATGGAATCTGATATAGAATCAGAAATTGAAACTAGAAGGACAAAAGACTCCGAAGGTACAACAGTTGGTGATGAAGAATTGATAAGGTTACGCTTGTAGGGAAATATGTGTTCAAGAAAAATAACATCCCTAGAAAAAAAATTGTATGAGATTGTAAATCATAGAATTTGTATCCTTTTACACCAAAAGGATAACCAAGGAATAAAAACTTTCGTGCTCTAGATTCAAATTTGTTTCTATGGGCAAAAAGAGTGCTAGCAAAACAAAGGCACCCAAATACCTTGAAATGAAAGTAAGAAGGCTTGGTAGAGAAGAGCATTTCATAAAAGGACTTATTTGAAAGAAGTGGAGTGGGTAATATGTTAATAATAGAAGCAGCTATTAAGACACAATCACCCCAAAAACATAAAGGCAGATGAGCTTGAAATCTGAGAGCTCTAGCCACTTCCAACAAATGCCTATTTTTTCATTCCACAATTCCATTTTGCTGAGGAGTTGCATTACAAATCCTTTGATGAATGATTCCCTTAGAAGCATAATAACTTGTCATATTGAGTTCTAGACCATTATCACTTCTAATGGTTTTAACTTGTGATTGAATTGTGTTTCAACAAGAGCAAAGAATGAAAGTAACTCAAGTCGAGTTTTAGATTTATTTTTTAGCATATAGTCCCAAGTTTCCAGTGAAAAATCATCCATGATTGTAAGGAAGTATTGAAAACCTTCCAAAGTGGAAGTAGAGAAAGGACCTCATATGTCAGTATGGATGATTTCAAATGGTGTTGTAGTAATAGAATTGCTTAGAGGAAAAGATAAACAAGCTTGTTTCGCATAATGACATATATCACAAATGTTTGTACAAGGAGAATTGATAACAGAATCTTGTTTATTCAGCAAACATTGTCTAGCATTTGATGGATGTCCTAGATGATAATGCCACACAGAATTTAGAGTGTTTAAAATAATATTTTAAAATATTAAAAATTAACATGGTAAAAGGGATCATAGGTGATTGTGAGTTAGTTGCGATATATTTATATACTAATTGTATGTTCTCATGAGATGTCTAATATTTTCCTACATTTTCATTAGCTTTATTATTCAACTAATATGTATACAAACATATTTTTAAAAATAAAAAGTGGACCTTGAAATGAAAAAAATCCCTTTCATGTATTTAATAAATCTATAAAAGATGTTAATGGAGTATCTCTCTAGTCAATGTGAGTTGTTAAATGAAGATAGGGTAGAAAAATAAGCAAAGAGAAGGAAAATCTAAGGAAAAATGAGTTTCCTCTTAATTTAACTTTCATTTTCTTTTCCCACATAAAATCCTTGATTCAAACTTTTGTGAAAGAACTCAAGATTGCATGGCAGAATTTAAACGTAGCAAACAATGAAGAACCAAATTAGAACATACACACACGCAATATATCTAAAAGCAATAACAATCCACACAAAGATTTATGTGGTTTGACAAAGCCTACATCCACGGGAGCAGATTGTATTGTTAGTGTATACCCTACTCATGTTCATGTAACTTTGACTCCTTTAAGCATTGATGGGATATATTTACTCAAGATTTTAACTAATGAAACATTTTTTTATAATTTATGGACATTGAGATAGTAAATAATTTAGTTGAAAACTAATGAAAAATGTCATAATTACAAATATAATAAAATAGTATTAATAAATTTTGTTTAGCATATTTTATCATGCCTCGAACAAGTTTTTTTACAAAAATATTAAGAAAAAAAATGAAAAATACAAATGTGTACGAACAGGGCAAAATTTAAAGAATTCTACTAAACCAACTTTTAAAAGTTGGTTTAGTATTATAAAAAAATACGTAAAAATTCTGCCCAGGCACGGAAAGCATAAAAAAAAGAAACATACAATGGGACGGCTGACTGGCATGTTTCCATTCAGCGCACAAATTTCAGAGTAAAAGAAAGCAAAAAAAAAATTGCACCACATCCTCTGACCACCCTCTTGTACGTCCATTTTGTTACACAGTCTGGAACTCTTCGGTCGTCCTTTCTACTAAGGACGTCATTCAAATTTAAAGTCACAGTCACCTATGAAAGGTGAGCATATAATCTACTCATCTCAACGGTATCGTGTTCGTTATAAGGTTAAGGATGGAGAAATACTTCCTTATGCAAAGTTGGAGCTCCAGCCATATGGCTATTTTCGGGGAATGCATTTAACAAAAAGCTCCACTATATTCATGTCCAAATAAGAACTTTATGGGTCCAACATAATTAGGACATCTGCATCATCTTTTATTGGGATGTTGGTGATGTAGGACAAGAGAGGGTAACCTAGTCCTACTGGTTACAACCCTCACAAGCAAGCATACACACTCAAGAAACCTTAAATTAAGAATTCAATTAATCAATACAAACACAATAAACCATGCTATATTTCACATGTTCTAGCATTTTAAAAAGGTGTATGATGCTGTCGAGAAATAAGTCCCAAGAGTTCTTTCACAAAGGTATTAAGTTAAAATGCAAAAAGATGCTACTTCAATATTTCAAGAATAAAGTCCTATGATTAACACAACAATATTCCCAGGGTTGATTTTGTTGACATTTTGATTCTGATCCCTATTTTGATGTTGACAAAGCACCAGTTTCTTATGCTTGTTTTTACGTGCTTGAACAGGTTTACTATTCAACACACACATAAGGCAAAAGGGAAATGGAAGCTAGAAGACTTAAAGCTTATTTCAACTAGCAAATTCCATGAAGTGAAAAGCAAAAGAAGAAGACATTTTGATTCTACTTGTATTGCATTTAATTTTTATCATGTTGGTCAGTAATAATGCATGCATCTGCATGATATGTCTAAATACTTAGATTGACCGTAAACAGACTTTAAGGCACCTAGAGTTTAACCAAAAACCCTTTTCATAAAAACTAAAATCAAACACAGGTTTTGAAACAGCCTTAAGTGACTTCGATCGACCGACGTTGGGTTTTTAGGCTTAATTCAAAAGCATCGGTCAACCGAATCATTTACTACAAATTAGCTTGGTCGATCAAACCAACCTTGAGTCAAAAGTTTGACTATCTCGGTTGACCAAATATGTGGCAGCATAAATGCCATGGTCCATCGAACGGTCAATAAGTCAACATATTGATTTCGCTCAGTCGACTATTATGAAATGAACGTGTCATCCATGGTCGACCGAATTGATACGTGTCTAACCCCAACTACTTAGTTAACCGAATTAACAGTTCAAATTGGCCACGGTCGACCATACCTCATGAATGGTCAACCAAACCTTGCCTTGGTCGACTGAATCTATAGAAACAGTCAACCGACCTTGTCTTGGTCAACTGAACCCACGAAGGGGTTCAGAATCGCCCTGATATGGTCGACCAAACTTGCAGTTCAAATTATCCTTGATCGACCGAACTTAGTGATATGGTCGACCAAACCTTTAATATAGTTGACCGAACCTCTCGGGATGACACATTTTAACTGTAGTAATTACGGTTAAAATTTAATTAAACTTTTCTAATAATACCCTACATGTCCCCAACAGTCAAAAATTTTCCAAACTCTATATATACCCCATCATAAACCAAGATTAGTAACTTTGATTAGTTCCAAAATTCTCTCAAATATTATTTAATCAAAGTTCCCCCATTTGAACTTCTATTTCAAAAATTCTTTTTGGGGTTAAATTTTTATACTCTCCAAACTCTCTTTTAGTTTTTCTTGAAAATCATTTTTACAAGAGAGTTTTTTTATTTGGGCATTTATTTCATTCGAGGGTCTTACTCTCTCTTGCTTACATGTTTGAGAAACATTTTTTAGAGTAAAGCCTTGGGATTTCTCCACATATTTCCATGGTAAATATTTTGTTGAAGAAATATATGCTTGCTTTGATTTGCACATAAAGTTTTAAATGCTTGTATTTTGTTTTGTGTGTGCAAAGCTTTTGAAAGTAAAACCCCAGGCTCTCCTATATCTTATTTTGGAGAAATATTTGATTTATGGTTTAAATCTTTGAGGTCCTCATCGTACATATTAAATTCAAAGATTATAAATATTATTCTCAAAAGCACCCTTTCTTTACTAAGCATAAATCATATCCTAAGAGAGTGCATAAGTCTTAGAGCTTTAGCATTATACATCTCTGCTTGTATTCAGAAGCATATTTTTGTACGAAAAATATTTTTATTGTAGATCGGTTGGGTTTAGCCTGGAATTGAACTGTGGAGTCTCAGCTCTGTAAGTGAGATCGGTTGGGTTCAGCCCGGAAATTGAACTGGGGAGTCTCCACCCCCATAAGGGAGACAAGTTGTACTCAGCTTTGTAATTGAACTGCGGTTTTCTTTGCCCCAGAAGGAGAGGATGTAAATGGCATCTACTCCGCCCATTTAAGTGAGCAGGGATAGTGTAATTCATGAGGGGTACGCTCAAGGCGGGGACGTAGGCTGGTTTGGCTGAACCTTGATAACAAATATCGTGTGTCTCTCTCTCCCTATCTCATTTAATTATTGCACTTTAATTTCCATATGTGTTTGCTTTCTTACTCACTACTATAATTATTTGCATGCACACATTTAATTTAAATGAGATATATACTGCACACATGTATGTTTGCACTGATAGCTTAATCATTCTACATACACGTTTTTAATATTGAATGGGATATGAACTATGGTGAATCCAAATTTCTTAATTAGTCAAAAAGTTTTTAAATATCCAATTCACCCTCCCCCTCTTGGGATCACACCAATTCCAACAGATTTAAAGCTAGCAAGTTACAATATTGCAATCTCTGAATTTAAAGGGCTTATCAAATCTGGAATTTCAGGATCTCAAGCAATGGCTTACAATATGAAATAATGGTTCAAACGAACACTGAGTTTACCAATGAATATGATGGATGACTTAACATTATCCAAAACAAGATTAAACAAAATGTAGGAATATATATAAACTACTAGAATTCAAAGGCTATTTCAACTAGGACTATAGGCTTCAAACAAGAGTTCACTGTTAGTTTAAGGGTTAAGAAAAGAACAATCTTACCTAAGTAAATCGTTGGATGACTCAGTTCGATTCCCCGCAAACTCATAACACACCTTGGAATTCCTTAATCAAGCTTTGAGTTGCAATTGAACTACTGTATACTTGTAATGGTCCAAATAATTACTGAAATTACCGATAACTATGAAGGATGTCTGAAATCCTTTATGCACACTTGATCTATGGATATATATTCAACAAATGAAATGATGTATTGTTGGTCGTGTGGAAGTAACCTAGTGGTAGCCGTTTGGGTGATGGATCGAGGTCGTGAAAGAGGGGAATGAATGGAGTTGTTGGATAGTTTAGTGGTCTCTCACCACCTGATCTCTGGGGAGAATGATCATAGCCTCCGGTACATGCATGGGAGACAAAGAAAAACACTCAACTCTCAACACTCCAACTTACAAGACTCACAATTTCCAAACATATTAATGACTCTTACAAGTTACTAAGCACATGTGAACAAGCTTGGTTGCAATATTACATATTAAATAAAAGTCAAAAGAAGCTTAATTTGTGTGGGGCCATCTGGGACTCAGCTCACTTGTTTTGGTGTTCAAACGATGATAATTTCGTCTATGTCGCACGCTCAAGGCTCTTGTTCGCACTCTTTGTAATGACCCGAGGAATAATGGTATTTAAATAATAATTAAGAGAGTGGAAATATGAAAACAAAAAAGAAAATGGGGAAGCAAGCTTCGTCGACGAAGGTGCACTTCGCCAATGAGAAGATACCGAGGGGAGGTTTAGGCAACTCTGAATTTCATCGACGAAGGGGAGAGTTCATCAACAAATTGCCTCTTGACCTCATCGACGAGGTGACGTGGCTCTTCGACAAAGCCCCTAGTATAAATAGCCCAAACCTCAGAATTTACGCAGAAAAATCGGCAGAAATCCCTCTCTCTCTTTCTTTCTCTCTCCTCCCTACGGTTTCTCTCTCCTCTCTCTTTGATTTCAACTCCGTCGTACGCCAGATCGACGATCTGAGGCCACCACGATGCTCCTGGGGAAGTTCTCTCCAAATCTGCCGGAGCGGATCAATGGTGGGACCGAGTTGAAATTCATCCCTAGTTTAAGGTAAGGTTTTTTATGCAAAATTTGGTCTTTTAGTAGTTATAGGAAAGGTTATTCACGGAGAAATACTGAAGTTTAGTTCTAAGAATTGTTGGATTCAAGGTGTTGAATAGGGAACGCTGCGGGTGTAGGACGAGCGTGTTTTTGGGGGGTTTCTTTTCAGTGTCACGTAAGGGAATAAACTAAAGCAGTTATTTTTCATGCAAATTATTATTATTTATCAGAAAATTAATTCTTAGGAAAGCATGTATTATATTTGAATATTGTTGAGAAAATACATATTTGGGAAAATACTGTTGTTATATAGGAAATATGATTTTAGAATAAAATATATGATTTTACTCAGCATTGTGTAGCATGAATATGGTTTTACATGATAAGTATTATGTTATGGCAAATTTTACGAGTAAAGCATGTTTTCAGGAATTATGAAATAATACAGTACATTATGATTTTGAAATACATGATAATTGATTTATTTATTCATAATGATATGTATGAGATATTCGGCGCAAGGCCGTATTTATGAAATGTTCAGCACAATGCCGTATTTATGAAATGTTCAGTGCAAGGCCATATTTATGAAATTATAAAAAATGCTATCAATCTATTTATGTTAAATGCTATATTATCATATATTATATGCTATCAGAACTCGGATGTTAGTTTAGTTCAGTTTTAGGAGCACGGTACCGTAGTTATATAGATTAAATATCTATGTTCAGATTTGTGCTAACCGCCCCACAAGGGGGTGGGAAATGGATAGTCGATGTGACTTTCAATGTAGAGTTGTAGACGTCCACTTGGCAGTCCGGACCAGGGTGTGGCGGGCCCATCGTACTTACAGACATTTTTTACTTGACAATGGTTAGCCAGCCATTGTCAGGTCCTGCCTTCGGGCTGCACAACCCGTCATGGGGGGTAATACATGACATCAACTAACTATTCATCCTAGGTGAATTTTCAGTAGTATCAGTTATATCAAACATTTTATGAATTGTATGATTTATTAGAAAATACGAAAGAATAAGATTATTCAGTATGTTATGATGAATGTTTTCAAGTATATGAAATGTACTGTATATGTATAATTGCATCAAATATTCATGTTGTTACACAACTGTAATTAGTTTATTTTCCCTTACTAAGAAGTGTCTCACCCTTGAACTTAAATAACTTTTTAGGAAACCCAGAAAGACCGACGGATCGAGGCCGTCGTTGAGTCTGTTGAGTTACCGCTTGGAGGGTAAGTTTGGGCTAGGATCAGAAGTTTTTGGATGTGGGATCCTAGAGATGTCTTTTTATAATTTTTGGGAGATGCATATAAACATAGTCTTTTGGTTTATAGTTAAATCTGGTATTATATATATTTTATGGTTATCTGAATGATGATTTATATTTACTGCTGCCTAGGTTCTGCTATGTATGACAGGTGTCCCCGTTACCCACGGGTTCGGGTTGACTGTATTATTTAAATATTTTTTATTTTATGATAAGTTAAGCAGGTCATTACACTCCTAGTCGAAGTTCTTGAGATTTTCATAGTGTGCAGTCGACCTAGTCACACCTCATGGTGTCCTAGTCACGACCTAGTCGAGACTCTAAGAAAAAATATGCAAACTCCTTATGGATAATTTCAGTTGCGAACACCCTTTAGTATTTGGGACATAACGTTTTCTATAGAGCTCCAAATAAAGCGATCTTGGTATCAAAAGAAAGCTAACAAAATTTACCACAACTTTTGTGTTCGAAATATTTGAAGATAGTAAGGTTTTGATAGAGAAATTTTCACATCAATTCATGGGTTCCTGTAAAATAATTATGAACAAAAGGACCATCCGGAGCTTGTTCATGTGTTAACATGTCGGCGAAGGAAATGTGGACTTCCAGAGGTCATCCACGTGTCAGAACATCTAGAAAAGAAAAGCGTAACACATGCTAATCCCCATCATCTCTCCCGGGCCCAAAAGAAATCTTCTCAGAAGAATTAAAGGCAAAGTGTTGGGAGTAACATTCCGGGCTAAGATGAAGGAGGTCTTCCTTATGATTCCAGCTCCTTTTGACAAGTGGCTCACCTCTCCACTTGATCAAGAATTTCTGATATGATCTTGATTGTGTGAAATTTTCCTTGTCATCCAAGATTACATCAAGGTTCTTGGGTAAGGGTAAGGGTAAAGGCAACAAAGACAATAACGGGTTTACAGGTTCAAAAGGAGTTGGGAATTTAATGGGATCACCTGCAGAGTTAGAATTTGAAGGCTCCATAAAAGAAGATGCTACAAGAGATGGGATTAGATTTTCAACATTGAAAATATTGCTTATGTAGAGATTTGAAAAATAGTAATTAATGAAATAATAAAGGAAAGAAAGGAGCTAGTTTGGCACAGGTCCAAACCGTCGATGATTACAACAACTGAGAGCATTTTAAGTGCCAAACCGTCGACAGTTTCATCAAGCCCAGGAAAACCATGGACGGTTTTGAGTTACTACAACCAAGTAAAGGAAAAATAGTAGAAATGGTTTGGTTAAAAAGGTCAAACCGTCGATGGTTTCCCCTGCGCCAACAATCCTATATAAAGGGTTTAAGTTCATTTTATGTTTAGAAAATCAAAACTCTCTCTCTCTCTCTCTCTCTCTCTCTCTCTCTCTCTCTCTCTCTCTCTTCGATTTTTCTCCCAAAACAAGCCCGAATAACCTAATAAACATCATTTCGGCATCCCTGCTATGATTCTATGCTGTTTAACTGGAGCGATTTCACTGTTCAGGCTTCCTAGGCATCACTCCAAACTTACGGTAAGGAATTTTTTTTTTCAGGTTTAATTAATTATTTGAATATGTGGGCCTTGGGAACTTTAAAATGATAAATATTCTGGGGTTGAACTGATTGAGTTAAGGTATATGGATACATGGTTTGTGCGAGCACCACGGGCATAGTTTTGGGATCCCTGCAGGCATAGCTCCTGGAAATAGGTAAGGGGAATAGGTTTTGTCAGGCTTATACAAAAATTTTATTTAATAAATTAAAGTATGAGATTTTTGAGTAATATAGATGTTTTCTTGACTATAGAAATTTTTTAAAATGGGAACTTTGGAAATGATATACACACATATATGTTTTGAGAAGGTGGGTTAATGGGATGAGTAAAACCCTAGAGATGGTTATATTATTATTTTCAGCAGAAAAGTATCACTCAATTTGTGTGGCATGAGTTTGAATGTATGCATAAATAAGTTCGCCAGTTTTTATGGAGAAATATATATATACAGAGATATGATTTTATATGGTACAATTTTTATACATGATTAGAGCGTCCTATTAAGGACTATAGTACAGATTTCATACAATATTACAGCGTCATATTAAAGACTATAGTATAGATTTTATACAGTATTACAACGTCATGTAAAGGACTACAGCGTCCTGTAAAGGACAACAACATTCTATATAGAACAACAGTACACCATTTGATACAGAAATACAGAATAATAGCAGTCTATATAGAACTACAGTATGAAAGTATTTTATATAGAATTACAGTATTTTCGTGATTTTATACAGATTTATAGTATGACAGATTATACTGATTTTTGAAATGAAATCATGTGATTATATTGTTTTGGAAATCACATTATATCGTTTTAGAACCTTGATGGACCATAGCTAGGCATGGTACTATAGCCCCATAGTTGCTAGTACAGCCACACTTCTTAGATAGAGTGCTAGTGGCATAGTTGATTGTACCGTAGAAGTATAGAGATTACCCCTTGGAGTCAGGACTAGCTGGGTAGAGCAATTGTACTTATAGTTATAGACATAGATACAGATACAGTTGACTTAGCCTGGTTAGGCCAACCATGGCTAGGTCCAGCCTTCGGGCCGCACAACCCGAATCATGCAGGGTTAATACATGACGTTATTGTTTATCCATCCAGGGCAGTTCTTCTATGCATATATGCGCATTTACTTATGCAGAGTTATTGTTTTATAAAGAGTATGAGTAGAAATGGAAATATGTATTTTGAAATATATTTGTATTTACGTCTTTACAATTTTACATGATTTCATAGTGAAAGAAAAGGTAAGTTATGGTTGTATAACTAGAACGCTAAAACTCATATTGCCACACATTGATGATAACCTATTCCCACTTACTGAGAGGTGTCTCATCCCAAAATTCAAATATTTCAGAAGATCCAGATAAACAGGCGGAGCGAGCTCCTAGGTAGAGGAGGTTGTGGTACTACCCTAGTTTCAAGGTAAGGTTTTAAGCTGGGAGATATGTTTTTGTATAATACCTAGGGTATTTTATGGATTGTTAGGGATGTATATGTATATGTATGGAGGTTATAGCGCTCTAGTATTATATATAAGGTTCGAGTATTTTACGTCTTCCACTGCATAGATGGTATGTATTTATGGACAGGTTTAACCCTAGTACCCCACTTTGGGTCTGAAATGACATTGTGAATGTTATTATCGATATCATAGTAATTTTATATTTTTAACAGTATGAAAAAAAATATATTTATATAGTAGAATTTTCGGGTCATGACAATTTTTTATCAGAGCCTAGGTTGCTAGGTTCTATAGACTTTAGTGTACAGCGGAAAGCAATACCAGAGTATAGGAATGGATTTTGATGAGAGTAGGAACTAGGTAGATCAGGATATCAATAAGTCGTTGTTGGAGGTTAAGATGATAATTTAGAGTTTTTTTCTTTTGGCCTGGAGGCAGGAATTCCGTGACAGTTTCTATGACTTTCTTGGAATGACGATTTCAAGAAAGCCATGGTAAACTATTGTCAATTTTTTTTTCTAAGTGGTAAGACTAAACCATAAATTAGGGATAAGGATGTTAAGTTAATTGGTGGTAAAAGGATATTTTATGGTTTATAGTTAGATTAATGTATTAGTTGTGTTATAGAGTTAGGATTCTCAAACTATGTTGTTCTATTTTCAGGATGGACCTTGGAGATGGCAATACAAATGGTGGTGGTGGTGATGATGCAAGGCCTTCTAGTATGAGTGACAGTGATTCAGATGCAATATTACGCAGTATCACCCAACAAGTAATGGCTAAGATAGCAAGGAATTCAGGGGAGCAGGGCTGCCCACCAGCTCATCAGGGCTGCACGATGGAGCAGTTCACTCAAATGAATCCCCCGTCAATTTTTGGAGGAGCTGACCCGTTCGTGGCTGAGAACTTGGTTAAAGAGATTAAGGAGACATTGGCAGTTGTCTCGTGCACTGAGTAGCAGAAAGTTTTATTCTTTACTTTTAAGTTGATAGGGGAGGCTAAACAATGGTGGAGGTCAGTGAAATTGTTGGAGGAGTACAGGCCAGTGCCTATAGATTTGACCTGGAGCCACTTCCGGAAGGTATTCTTTGAGTGGTACTTCCTCGCTACTACTAGAAATGCTAAAGCAATAGAATTTCTGAATTTGACTCAGGGGCACCTGACGGTCCAGCAGTATACAGCCAAATTCATTGAGTTGTCCCGATTTGCCTGATACATGGTGCCGGATGAGGAGAAGAAGGCGAGGAAGTTCGAGGAAAGTCTAAGACATAGAATCTATGAGCAAGTGGTGGCATTCCAGGTACAGACTTTTTCAGAGCTAGTGGATTAAGCCACAGTGATAGAGACCAGCCTGTAGAGAGGTGTGAGTATAGAGTCAAAGGAAAGGGCTTATGCCTCCTGATTTCCAAGCAAGCACCAGTTAGGGTCAGCGGAGGAGATATGATGTGGTCCAGCGGTAGGTTGGGGGTTGCCTAGCCCCTCAGGGTGATCCATCACCCCCTATTTGTACTAGGTGTGATCGTAGGCATTGGGGGGATTGCCGACTCAGGTCGAATGCCTACTATCGATGTGGTCGACCCGAACATATTGCAAGGGACTGTCGTGCGCCACCAGCTAATGCACCTACTCCTAATTACTACCAAGGAAACAATCAAGCACCTTGAGGCAACTAGAAGAGGAACACTGCCCCGGCGTGGGTCTATGCACTGACACCATGAGATGTAGAGGTGGCCAGCGATGTGGTGACAGGTATCATTTCTATGTTTTCAAATAAAGCTATTGTTTTTTTTTATTCAGGTGCCACATACTCTTTTATATCTTTGAGATACATCAAGTTATTTGGGATAGAAACACAGTTGTTAGACATAGAACTATCGGTAGCCACACCAACGGGATTAGTAGTGATATGTAGAATGGTGCTCAAAGACTATCTAGTGAATATTCAAGGGAAAATGCTACCAGCCAATCTAGTGGCATTTGACATGCATGGATTCAATATGAATTTGGGAATGGACTGGCTAGCCGCCAACTATGCTAGCATCGACTGTCATAAAAAAGAAGTGGTATTTAGACCTCATGGGGAGCAGGAGTACAAATTTGAGGGGTCGTGTGTGTGCTCTCCACCACGGATGTTGCGGCTATTCAAGTGAGGAGGCTACTACTGGATGGGTGCTAAGGGTATTTAGCTTGTGTAAAGGAAATTTCAGGGAGAGAATTAAAACTTGCAGATATTCCAATAGTAAGGGAGTTCTCAGATGTCTTCCCAGAAGATTTACTAGGATTGCCTCCCGACCGTGAGATTGAATTTGCCTTTGACCTACTTCCAAGGGTGGCGCCGATATCTAAAGCTTCCTATAGAATGGCTCTAGCAGAGTTGAGAGAGTTAAAAGAACAATTGTAGGAATTACTGGATAAGGGGTTTATTAGGCCCAGTGTGTCACCATGGGGAGCACCAATTATATTTGTAAAGAAGAAAGACGGGACGATGAGGATGTGTATTTACTACAATAAAGTGACAATTAAGAATAAGTATCATCTTCCCCGTATTGATGATTTGTTCGATCAGCTCTAGGGAACACGAGTTTACTCAAAGATTGATCTCTGCTCCGAGTACCATCAAGTGAAGGTCAAGATAGAGGATGTTTCAAAGACAACGTTCCGAACTCGGTATGGCCATTATGAATTCCTAGTTATGCCATTTGCACTGACGAATGCTCCTGCAACATTTATGGATCTGATGAATATGGTTTTCCATCAAAATCTAGACCAGTTTGTAGTAGTTTTCATTGATGATATTCTGGTCTATTTGAAGAGTTCTGAGGAGCATGAAGAGCATTTGAGGATGGCACTACAAATGTTGAGAGAAAGAAAGTTGTACGCTAAATTCAAGAAATGTGAATTCTGGTTGCAGGAAGTTACATTCCTTGGACATGTAATCTCCGAAGACGATATTTCAATAGATCCAAGCAAGATAGAAGCAGTAGTGAATTGGGTGAGACCGAGGAATATTTAGGAGATCAAGAGTTTCTTGGGTCTAGCAGGATACTACTAACGGTTTGTGGAGGGCTTTTCTAGACTATCAGGGTCCTCTGACGTGGTTGACGAGGAAGAATGCGAAGTTTGAGTGGACCGATGATTGTGAGCAAAGTTTTGAGGAATTGAAGCAGCGAATCGTCACTGCACCGATTTTTTCTATTCCATTAGAAGATGGTGGATTTGTGATATATAGTGACGCATCTCAGATGGGACTCGGGTGTGTCTTGATGTAGCAAGGGAAGGTTATTGCATACGCTTCTCAGCAACTTAAAGAATATGAAAGGAACTACCTGACGCATGATTTGGAGTTGGTTGTAGTTGTGTATGCACTGAAAATATGGAGGCATTATCTGTATGGGGGGAAGTGTGAAATATTTACAAATCATAAAAGTTTGAAATATTTTTTCACACAAAAGGAGTTAAATATGAGGTAGAGGAGATGGCTAGAATTGATAAAGGATTACGACAGCACCATTAGTTACCACCTAGGAAAGGCTAATGTGATAACTAATGCCTTGAGCCAGAAGTCAGGAAGTGCCACAGTATCAGTAGTAGTTGCGCAAAATCAGGTCAGAATGGACATGGAAAGACTTGGTGTGGAGCTGGTAGAGGGAGATCACCGGACATTTATTGTTAATCTGGTACTTCAGTTGACTCTACTAGAGAGAATTAAGGTTGCCCAGATGCAATATGTAGAGTTGGTAAGGATCGGGGATAAAGTGTAGAGTGGACAAGAAGCCAATTTTAATATTTCAAATGATGGTGCTTTGAGGTTTCGTACCAAACCGTGTGTACCTGATGACATTGAAATTAAAAAGACCATTTTGGAAGAGGCACACCGTTCTCTATATATGGTATATCCAGGAAGTGCAAAAATGTACAGAGATTTGCAGGAATCCTTCTAATGGAACAATTTGAAAAGAGAAATAGCCCAATATGTAGAATAGTGTTTGACCAGTCAGTAGATAAAGGCTGAGCACCAGAGGCCAGCAGGATCATTGCAACCACTTCATATTCCAAAATGGAAGTGGGAGCATATCTCCATGGACCTTGTCACGGGATTGCCACCAGCACAGCATGGGCAAAATGCCATATGGGTCATTGTGGATCGATTAACGAAGACTGCCCATTTTCTTCCCATCAGAGTTAACTACTCCATTGGTAGATTGGCATAACTGTATATAGAAGAGATAGTCAGACTGCATGGCGTGCCTGTGTCCATCATTTCTAAACGGGACCCATGATTCACGTCTCAGATCTGAAAGAGTTTATAGAGAGCTCTGGGTTCCCAGTTGGCTTTTAGCATGGCCTTTCATTCTCAGACCAATGGACAGACAGAAAGGACCATATAGATATTGGAAGATATGTTGTGAGCCTATGTGTTAGATTTTCGAGGCAACTGGATTCAGTATCTACCATTAGTGGATTTTGCTTAAAACAACAGCTGTCAGACAAGTATTGAAATGGCACCATATGAAGCACTATATGGTTGAAGGTACCGAACTCCACTATACTAGGATGAAGTGGGTGAAAGATAGATTTTAGGGCCAGAGATTGTATAGCGAACTTCTAAGAAAATCAGGCTTATCTAGGAAAAAATTAAAATAACTCAAAGTCAATAGAAAAGCTACGCAGACACCTGCCAATGAGCGCTGGAATTTGGTGTAGGAGATAATGTGTTTTTTAGAATTGGACCAACGAAAGAAGTAAAGAGATTTGGGAAGAAGGGTAAGCTTAGCCCTAAGTACATTGGGCCATTTGAGATACTGGAAAGAATCAGTCCAGTTGCCTACAGATTAGTGTTACTCCCAGCATTATCCAGAATCCACAACGTATTTCATGTATCTATGTTGAAGAAATACGTCCCAGATCCATCACATATTATAAGTTATGAGGAACTGGAGCTCAAAGATACTTTATTGTATGAAGAAGTGCCAGTTTAGATCTTAAATCATAAATAACAAGAGCTACACACCAAGAAAATCCCACTAGTACAAGTACTTTAGAGAAACCATGTGGTTGAGGAAGCCTCGTGGGAGCTAGGGGAAGAAATGCATCAGAAGTACCCACATCTATTTAGTGGGGCCCAACACTAGCCAGAAAAGAAAATGGTTCAGGTAAGGATTATTGTAGGTAAGTAGGTTTTGTGCAAGTTAAGTAATTCAAGTGTGTTTAATGATAGATTTTCATGTAATATTTTTCTTTTTTGAGTGGTTTTGGGAGAGTTTTGTTTTGGTTATTTTTAATCTCCCAGAGCTGTTTATGTTACCACAGTATTTCTCTACTATAAGTGAGGGTAATAAATAAAGATTTGGTGGATTTTTTTTCAGTTGATGGTATAAATGTCGATTAGAAAATTTTAAGGACGAAATTTTTATAAGGACGGAAGGATGTAGAGACTTGGAAAATAGTAATTAATGAAATAATAAAGGAAAGAAATGAGTTGGTTTGGCACAGGTCCAAACCGTCGACGTTTTGAGGTCGTCTCAAAAAACTTTGATGGTTACAACAACCGAGAGCATTTTAAGTGCCAAACAGTTGACGATTTCATCGAACTCAAGAAAACCATCAATGGTTTTGAGTTACTACGGCTAGGTAAAGGTAAAAAAGTAGAAATGGTGTGGTTAAAAAATCCAAACCGTCAACGGTTTCCCTTGCGCCAACAACCCTATATAAAGGGTTTAAGCTCATTTTATGTTTAGAAAATCAAAACTCTCTCTCTCTCTCTCTCTCTCTCTCTCTCTCTCTCTCTCTCTCTCTCTCTCTCTCTCTCTCTCTCTCTCTCTCTCTCTTTGATTTTTCTCCCGAAACAAGTTCGAATCATCTAATAAACATCATTTTGAGATCCCTACTAAGATTCTCCGTTGTTTAATCGGAGCGATTTCGCTGTTCAGTCTTCCTAAGAACCACTCCAAACCTGGGGTGAGGAAGTTGTTTTTTAGGTTTAATTAATTATTGGAATATGTGGGCCCTAGGGATGCTAAAATGATAAATTTTCTAGGGTTAAACTAATTGAGTTAGGGTATATGGATACATGGTTTATGCAAGTGCCGAGAGCATAGTTTTGGGATCCCTGCAGGCGTAGCTCCAGGAAACAAGAAAGAGGAATTTGTTTTGTCAAGCGTATACAGAAAATTTATTTAACAAATTAAAGTATGAGATTTCTGAGTAATATAGATGTTTTCTTGAGTATACTGATTTGTGAAAATGGGAACTTTGGAAATGATATACAAACATATATGTTTTCAGAAGGTGGGTTAATGGGATAAGTAAAACCCTAGAGATGGTTATATTATTATTTTCAGCAAAAAAGTATAGTATAAAGTATCACTCAATCTGTGTGGCATGAGTTTGAATGTATGTCTAAAAAATTCGATAATTTTTATAGAGAAATATATCTATATATATCTGTGTGTGTGTGTGTGTGTGTGTGTGTGTGTGTGTGTATACAAAGATATGATTTTTTACGGTATAGTTTTTATACAAGATTATAGCATCCTATTAAGGACTACAGTACATATTTCATACAGTATTACAGCGTCCTATTAAGGACTACAATATAGATTTCATACAGTATTACAACGTCCTATTAAGGACTACAGTACAAATTTTATACAGTATTACAACGTCCTATAAAGGACTACAACGTCCTGTAAAGGGCTACAGTGTTCTATATAGAACTACAGTACATCATTTGATATAGAAATATAGAATGATAGCGTTCTATATAGAACTACAGTATGAAAGTATTTTATATAGAATTACAGTATTTTAGTGATTTTATATAGATTTATAGTATGGCAAATTATAATGATTTGTAAAATGAAATGATGTGATTATATTGTTTTGGAAATCGCATTATATGTTTTTAGAACTAATGGACCATAGCTAAGCACGGTACCATAGCTCCATAGTTGTCAATGCAGCCACAGCTCTTAGATATAGTGTTTGTGGCATAGTCAATTGTGCCATAGAAGTGTAGAGATTACCCCCTGGAGTTCGGACTAGCTAGGTAGGCCAACCGTACTCATAGTTACAAATACAGATACAATTGACTTAGCCTAGTTAGGCCAACCATGGTTAGGTCCAGCTTTCGGGCCACACAACCCGGATCATGTGAGGTTAATACATGACGTTATTGTTTATCCATCCAGAGCAGATCTTCTATGCATATATGTGCATTTACTTATACAGAGTTATTGTTTTATGTAGAGTATGAGTAGAAATGGAATATGTATTTTGAAATATATTTGTATATACGTGTTTACAGTTTTACATGATTCCACAGTGAAAGAAAAGGTAAGTTATGGTTGTATAAGTGGAACGCTAAAACTCATATTGTCACACACTGATGATAACCTACTCCCACTTACTGAGTGGTGTCTGGACAAGCAAGCGGAGTGAGCTCCGAGGTAGAGGAGGTTGTGGTACTACCCTAGTTTCAAGGTAAGTGTTTGAGCTAGGAGATATATTTTTGTATAATTCCTAGGGTATTTTATGGATTGTTGGGGATGTATATTTATATGTATGGAGGTTATAGCACTCTGGTATTGTATATAAGGTTCGGGTATTTTACGTTTTTCACTGCATAGATGGTATGTATTTAAGGACAAGTTTAACCCTAGTACCCCACTTTGGGTCCGGGATGACATTGTGGATGTTATTAACGATATCAGAGAAATTTTATATTTTTAGCAGTATGAAAAAAAATATATTTATATAGCAGAATTTTCTGGTCGTGACAACTTATGTTAAAATCAATGGGAATATTAAGCATGTAAGCATTAGAACTAGTTTTCTTTAAAATTTTGAAATGATCCATCTTGTTAGCACCTAACTTTCTCACCTTTCCTACAGGAATCTACTTAGGACGAATACGAACTATAACCATATCTCCCTTTGAAAATTCTTTCAACATGCAATGTATATCAGCACAAGATTTATAATGTTCAAAATTCAAATTAACCTTCATTCTTATTTCAGATTGTAGATTGTGTATATACTTTGCAAAAGCATCAGTCGGCTTACTCACTCTAGACTTAAGTGATAGCGGAATAAGATCTACAGGCTTTCTAGGACTATATCCCGTGACATCTTGAAATGGGTGGAGTATTGCTATAGAGACCTAAAGAATTATTGTAATTAAATAATAAAAGGAATGAGAGAAAAGGAAATTTCAAAGCGGGATTAAACAGGGTCTCGTCAACGAATGTAAAATGTTCGTCAACAAGAAGTCTTCTTGGACATGTCGACGTGGACATGGGTCTCGTCAACGAGAACTTACCAAAAGGGCTAATTTCAGTGCCTGAAACTCATCGATAAAGGTTATGTGTTCGACGATGAACCTCCTTCTTGGACTCGTCAACGAGGTGTTGTGGCTCGTCGACGAGGCCACGTGGACAAAGGTCTATAAATAGCCGAAAATGATATTTCATTGAGGAAAATCAAAATCTCTCAGCTCTCTCTCTCTCTCTCTCCAGTTCGGTTCTCCCTCCTTCTCTCTACCATTCTCGCCTCGTTTCTCCCCATTTCAACAATCAGAAGCCGCCACATTGATCCTGGGAGATTCTCTACAAGTCTGCTGGAACAAATTGTTGATTAGGGCAACTTGGGCACTATCTCAAAATCTGGGTAAATAGATTATTTAGATATTTCCAGTATTATCTGA
Source organism: Malania oleifera (assembly GCF_029873635.1). Taxonomy (NCBI): domain Eukaryota; kingdom Viridiplantae; phylum Streptophyta; class Magnoliopsida; order Santalales; family Ximeniaceae; genus Malania; species Malania oleifera. The sequence continues at coordinate 33,136,306 of NC_080429.1, read as the reverse complement.
GCCCATATTTTGTATTGTATGAGAATATACTGGTGTTTTGTGGAGTAAAATTAGGGTGTTACAATTTCAAAGTTATGGTGTTTTTAAGACCCTACAAGCATGGGTTGAGGACCCCAGCGAATATTTTTCTAGGAGCCTAAGAAAATTATAGTTTGGAAAATTACAAGTAGGCAGATTTAGGAAATATGAGTCTGATGATTTTCTAGGAAATTTAGTGTTTTACTGGAAAATTTGTATATACGTAATTGCAGGATTTTGAGGTTGGTATGTCGAGGGCATGAGAGTTGAATTGGAGGCAAGCCTCTAAGTTAGATAGGTAAGGGAAATATGCTATGCTAGTAATTTTAGGAATTTTATCAGTAAAATATATATGTTTAAGGAAAATTCTACAAATTATATATTACTTTTATTATCAGTAAATACAAATTTCAGTACAGGAGTTTTTATTTATTTAGTTGTGTGGCATGAGTTAATATTATATCAGTATAGAGTTTATACAGTTTTCAGAATACCATGATTTACAGTATACGTACAGAAACCTATATTTTACAACATTTTCATAATACCATGATGTACAAATTTCATAACCATATCATTCAATTATTTCAGTTAATCAGATATTTTAGTTATTCAGATAATTCAGTTATTCAGATATCTCAGATATTCAGTTATTACAGTTTATTCAGATCAGTTTATACAATGTTATGGTTATTTCAATTGTATCAAAATCATGGTAAAACTGTTAGATAATTATATATATAAGAATTATATAGTATCAGACCCTGATGGATCAGATTCAGATTAGTATTCAGAGCACGATACCATTGCTATTTCAATTCAGAGTGCAACCAAATATCTCAAATAGTACGTGAATTTTCAGCAGTCGATCATGCATTTATTATGGACAGGCTCCCCATCAGTTAGGGTTGAGGTGGCCAATCTGACTATCGAAGTTCAGTTGACTTATCTTGGCCGGCCAACTAGTGTTAAGTCCCGCCTACGGGTCGCACAACCTTGTCATGAGGGGTTAATTCATGACTTTCACTTATCCATCCAGGAAAGTTTTCTCAGTTATTATTATATATCTAGATTTACAGAAACCGCAGTCATACCTATAAATATTAAAAGTATGTTTGAATAGAATATTTAGAAAATATTTTATGTTAAGTCACATAGGTGTGAGTTATACTGTGTATTATTTATAGGTGTTTTCAGACTCAGTTGTTTACAATACTTTTAAATCAGATATTACAATTATGTAAACTCATCTGCCACACACTGGTAATAGCATATTTCACCTTACTGAGAGTTGTTTCATCCTAGTAATTTATCACTTTTCAAGTGAACCAGATAAGCGAGCATATCAGGCTCGGAGGTAGAGGGGACTGCAATACTGCCCTGTCTGTAGGGTGAGTATTGTTAGAAAGATGCATTTTGAGTGGTCTATAGGAGATTAGATGGAATATTTTTGGGAGATGTTCACGTTGTATGTATGTATTTTGGGAATACTGAAACTCTGGTATTGTAATTGTGGATGTATGCCTTTTTTTTTACCGTTGCATAGGAAATTTTATGGATGTTCAGACTTCTCGGTCCCCACTTGGATCGGGATGACGTTATAGATTTTATTCAAGGTATCAGAGTAGTATGATTTTATGCTATATATATATATATATATATATATATATATATATATATATAATGGCATGAAATTCAAGTCGCTACAATTTGGTATCAGAGCCTAGGTTGCTAGGTTTTGTAGACTCTAGAGTGCAGCGCAACAATACCAAAGTATAGAAAAAAGGAATTTAAGGTTTTGTTCTGGAGTCTAGAGGCAGGACTTCCATGGTGGGTTTTGTGTCTTTCCTGGGGTGACGATTCCAGGTAAACTATTGTCAGGTTGTGTTTCTAAAATGTAAGACTGAATCTCGAATTAAGATAAGGATGTTAGGATAGACGGATAATATGAGATTTTGGTTGGATATGTAAATTATAAGGATAAGGTCCCTAAGTCATGTTTATTGTATTTTTAGGATAGACCTTGGGGGCGACAGTGCTCATGCGAGCGGTAATGAGGGTGCAGGGCCCTCAAATGCAGGCGGAGCTGATTCAGATGCAGTATTTCGCAATGTAACTCAACAGGTCATGGCTGAGATTGCACAGAGCTCCAGAGTACAAGGAGGCCCGACTGCAAGCTCGGGTTGTACATTAGAAAAGTTCACCATGATGAATCCTCTAACTTTTTTAGGAGGAGCTGATCCTGCAGTTGCTGAAAACTGGATGCAGGAGATTAAGAAAATACTAACGGTGCTCCCGTGCATAGATGAGCAGCGGGTCCTGTATGCTACCTATAAATTGATCAGTGAGGCCGAGAGGTGGTGGAAAGCTATGAGGTTATTGGAGGAGCAGAGACTCATACCGGTGGCTATGACCTGGAGTCGATTTAGAGAGATATTCTTCGGTAGAAATTTTCCCGCCACTGTCAGAGAGGCTAAAGTACAGAAGTTTCTAAATTTATCTCTAGGACAGATGACAGTTCAGAGGTATGCGGCAAAATTCATCGAGTTTTTGTGCTTTTGCCCTTATATTGTCCCCAATGAAGATAAGAAAGCCAAGATGTTTGAGAGGGGTTTGAGGCGAACATTTATAAACAAGTGGCAATTCTTAAGGTACAAGATTTCTCTGAGTTAGTAGATAGGGCTACCATAGCAGAGGAGAGCAATCAACGAGATGCTGGAACTTCAAACTCGAAGAAGAGGTCTGTTCCCTCAGGTTTTCAAACCAGTTCTAGCCGAGGCCCATGGAGAGGAGATCGACATAGTGGAGGTCAGAGGCAGATGACGGGACATAGCGAGAATCATGGTGTACAGACCTACCCTGTGTGTTAGACGTGCTGGAAGAAACATCTGGGAGAATGTCGAGCAGGGAAAGACGTTTGCTATCATTGTGGGAGACCTGGCCATATGGCACGAGCATGTCCAGGACCATCGATCCATGCACCAGCTCCCAAACCATTCTGGGATGGTTATCAGGCACCCCGTGGAGGCTAACAGAGGAACGCAGCTCCAGCGAGGGTTTATAATTTGACACCGGGAGACGCTGAAGCTATCGAAGATATTATTACAGGTACACCTATTGATTTACCATATAAAGCTACTGTTTTATTTGACTTAGATGCTACCCATTCCTTTGTGCCGTCGGGATATGTTAGAGCATCTGGGGTAGAGACACAGTTATTAGATGTTGACTTGTCAGTAGCTATACCGACTAGATCAGTAGTGAGATGTAGGAGGGTACTTAGAAACTATCCAGTGGGTATCTAAGGAAAAGTGTTACCAACCTATCTTGTGGTGTTAGACATGCAGGGCTTTTAAGTGATATTGGGTATGGACTGGATGGCAGCTAATTACGCCAGCATTGATTGTTATCAGAAAGAGGTGATCTTCAAACCCCCAGGTAAGCAAGAATTCAAGTTTCATGGGTTCGCGTGTGCGTGCCTTGCCACAGTTAGTGTCGGCTATTCAGGCGAGGAGGCTGCTTTAAGGTGGTTGCCAAGGATATGTTGCCTACATAAAGGATCTGCCAAAGGAAGAATTGAAACAGGCTGACATTTCAGTGGTTAGTGAATTTCCAGATGTTTTTCTAGAGGACTTACCTGGCTAACCACCAGATTGGGAGATAGAATTTGCAGTTGATCTACTTCTAGGGATGGCACCAATATCTAAAGCGCCTTACATAATGGCTCCAACTGAATTGAAAGAATTGAAACACCAGTTACAAGAGTTGTTAGATAAAGATTTTATCAGGCCCAGTGTGTCACCCTGGGGAGCGCCAATCTTGTTCGTGAAAAAAAAGGATAGGACCATCAGGATGTGTATTGATTAGAGAGAAATAAACAAAGTGACAATCAAGAACAAATACCCTCTTCCCAGATTTGACGATCTATTTAATCAACTCCATGGGACTCAGATCTATTCCAAGATTGACCTCCGATTAGGTTACCACCAGGTGAAAGTTAAAGCGAAGGACGTTTTGAAGACAACTTTCAGGACCAGGTATGGGCATTATGAGTTTCTAGATATGCCGTTTAGTTTGACTAGTGCACCGACTGCATTTATGGACCCGATGAATAGGGTGTTCCATCAGTATCTGGACCAGTTCGTTGTGGTTTTTATTGATGATATACTAGTCTACTCGAGGAGTTTTGAGGAGCACAAGAGTCATCTGAGGCTGGTTTTTCAAATATTAAGAGAAAGGAAATTGTTCGCTAAATTCAAGAAATGTGAATTCTAGTTGAGGTAGGTCACCTTTCTTGGGTATGTGATCTCTGGAGACAGCATATCAGTTGATTCGAGTAAGATAGAAACAATAGTGAATTAGGTGAGATCAAGAAATGTTCAGGAGATTAGGAGTTTTCTAGGTCTGGCAGTGTATTATTGACGCTTTGTAGATGGTTTTTCCAAACTATCAGGGGCCTTGACATGGCTCACGAGGAAGAATGCTAGGTTTAAATGGTCTGATGAGTGTGAGCAAAGCTTTTAGGAGTTAAAGCAACGGCTGGTTACTGCCCCGATGTTAGCTATTTCATCAGGAAAGGATGGATTTGTTATATACAGTGATGCGTCCTAAAGGGAACTTGGGTGCGTGTTGATGCAGCACGGGAGAGTTATTGCTTATGCATCCAGGCAACTTAAAGAATACGAGAAGAACTATCATGTGCATGATTTAGAATTAGCTGTGGTGGTATATACTCTCAAGATCTAGAGGCATTATTTGTATGGAGAAAAATGTGAAATCTTCACGGACCACAAAAATTTGAAGTATTTCTTCAACCAAAGAGAGTTGAATATGAGGCAGAGGAGGTGGCTAAAGCTCATTAAAGATTATGACTGCACTATCAGCTACCACCCAAGGAAGGAAAATGTTGTGGCTAATGCATTGAGCTGGAAATCAGTGGGGGCTGAGTTGTTGGCAGTGGAGATTCAGCTTCCGATCCAGATGGATCTAGAGAGACTCAGGGTAGAAATAGTAGAGGGTGATCACCAGACCTTTATTGCCAATCTGGTGTTGCAGCCTAATCTACAGGAGAGGATTAAAGTCGCCTACACGAATGACGCAGAGTTGGCAGAGTTGAATGAAGAGGGACAGACTCCCTGTCAGTTAGGGTTGAGGTGGCTGATCTGACTATCGAAGTTCAGTTGACTTATCCTAGTCGGCCAACCAGTGTTAATTCTGCCTACGGGCCGCACAACCCTATCTCGAGAGGTTAATTCATGACTTTCAGTTATCCATCCAAAGAAGTTTTCTTAGTTATTATTATATATCTAGATTTTCAGAAATCGCAATCATACCTATAAATATTAAAAGTATGTTTGAATAGAATATTTAGAAAACAGTTTATGTTAAGCCACATAGGTGTGCGTTATACTGTGTATTATTTATACGTGTTTTATCAAACTCAATTGTTTATAGTACTTTTAAATCAAATATTATAGTTATGTAAATTCATCTGCCACACACTAGTAATAGCATATTTCGTCTTACTGTGATTTGACTCATCCTAGTAATTTATCACTTTTCATATGAACCAGATAGGCGAACATATCAGACTCGGAGGTAGAGGGGACTGCAGTACTGCCCTGTCTGTAGGGTAAGTATTGTTAGAAAGATGCATTTTGAGTGGTCTCTAGGAGATTAGATGGAAGATTTTTAGGAGATGTTCACGTTGTATGTATGTATTTTGGGAATACTGGAACTCTGATATTGTAATTGTGCAAGTATGCCTTTTTATGGATGTTCAGGCTTCTCGGTCCCCACTTGGATCGGGATGACATTATAGATTTTATATATATATATATATATATATATATCATAAAATCATGCTATTTTGATACCCCGAATAAAATCTATAATGTCATCCCGATCCAAGTGGGTATATATATATATATATCTGTGTGTGTGTGTGTGTGTGTGTGTAATGGCATGAAAATCAGGTCGTTACAATTAAGGTCCTATATATATATATATAATGGCATGAAAATCAGGTCGTTACAATTGCATTCTTATCCACTGAACTACTGAATGTAAAATTGACCACGGGAAGGCATAAATCCCAAGTTATGATGTTTTCAACTACCAAGCATCTCAATAGGTCCTTAAAGCTTCTATTCACCACTTCACCTTGCCAATTATTTTAGGGGTAGTAAGCACTAAAAGACTAATTGACACTAAAAAACGAGCCTAGCATTGTCCACAAGACTTTCAAGAAGTAACCTATAAGTTGTACATCTCTATTAGAATCAATGGTTTTGAGAAACCTATTCTTAATGACAGTCTTGTTAGTTGCTCTATTATCAATGCATATCCTCAGCGTGTTATCTTCCTTAGGATTAGGGAAAGTAGGGCAGGCAAGTGGACCTAAACTCTTCTTAATAAAGTCAAGTTCCTTCACTTCATTCACTTGTTTCATCAACATCTCATGTTCTCTCGGGTTTACTCTAGGATGTGGTAAATGAGGCAGAGATGAATAAGGAACAAGATCCATGACATGTGGAATCTTTCTTACAGGAGGTAACTCACTAGAAATGACATCCTTAATCTCAGAAGGTAAGGTTGATACTTCTAGGGGTGTTTCTTTCTCAGGAAAGGGGTATTTTAATCCCCTTGGTAACATCCACTGGCACTACCTGTATATCTTGATTTTCCTGCTCACACAGTTTTCTACTTATGGTGTTCAAGGATTCACCACTAGTTTCTTTCTTTTCCTTCTTCTTTTTCTCACATTTTGGCTCTAATGGATTCAAAATAATTCTTTTTCCATTACACCTAAATGAATAAGTATTGGATCTTCCATTATGTGAGACATCCAAATCATACAACCACTGTCTTCCTAACAAAATATGGGCAACGTCCATGGGAAGGACATCATGCCAAATCTAGTTCTCATAATCATCAGTCTTAATGGGGACTAGACATCTATGGTTTACAGACATGTTGGTGGCATCAACCCAAGCTACATTATGTCGATGGGGATGAGGCTATATTTTCAATTTCAATTTTTCTGAAGCTGACTTAGACACAACATTCACACAACTTCCACCATCTATGATCATCTTGTAGCTTTTATTTCCACACTTGATGTAAGTATGAAAAATAGAAGTGCGACGCCAATCCTCTTGATCATTGGGACTAATCATAATGCTCATCAAACTCAACTTGACACTCTTATTTAGTTCACTTGACAACTCATCCTCACTAGGTATAATTTCAGGAACATATACTTGATCCTCCTCAGACTCTCTAGTTTGCTCATCACCCTTACCTTGCTCAATGTGCGGCTCTAAATCGTCTTGAGCTAGGTTATGGACTAACTAGACTTCCAACCTATCTAGTCTTTGGCAGGTCTCAATTAGCTTTTGATTCAAGTCATGGACTTGATCTTGAAGCTCATATATTGAGGCATCTCTCTCATCATTAGTCCTATGACCTAGATAAAGATTCCCAACTTGAGTAGACATCCTAGGAGTTAGGGAAGGATTTAGACACACTAGGGGAAACAAAATCATGTGGTTGTTCAGTCTAAAACTAAAATCATGTGAGCTAAGGAAATGAGACTTTGAGGGCTTGGCCTATTCTAACCAAGGCTCTAACCTAATCTCTGATACCAAGATCATCTAGGACGGGAGAGGGTAACCTAGTCCTACTAGTTTCAACCCTCACAAGCAAGCATACACACTCAGGACACTTTAAATTAAGAACTCAATTAATCAACATAAACACAATAAACCATGCTATATTTCACATGTTCCAGCATTTTAAAAAGGTGTATGATGTTGTCCAGAAATAAGTCCTAAGAGTTCTTTCACAAAGGTATTAAGTTAAAATGCGGAAAGATGCTACTTCAATATTTCAAGAATAAAGTCCTATGATCAACACAACAATATTCCCAGGGTTGATTTAAAGCTAGCAAGTTACAATATTGCAATCTCTAAATTTAAAGGGCTTATCAAATATGGAATTTCAGGTTCTCAAGCAATGGCTTACAATATAAAATAATGGTTCAAACAAATACTGAGTTTACCAATGAATACGATGGATGACTTGAGATTATCCAACACAAGATTAAGCAAAATGTAGGAATATAGATAAACTACTGGAATTCAAAGGCTATTTCAACTGGGACTATAGGCTTCAAACAAGAGCTCACAATCAGTTTAAGGGTTAAGAGAAGAACAATATTACCAAAGTAATCGTTGGATGACTCAGTTTGATTCCCTATAAACTCATAACACACCTTGGAATTCCTTAATCAAGCTTTGAGTTGCAATGGAACTGTTGTATACTTGTAATGGTCCAAATGATTGTTGAAATTACTAATAACTATGAAGGATGTCTTGATGATGATTCTTCACAAGTTAGACTAGCTTTGAAATCATTTGTGCACACTTGATCTATGGATATATATTCAACAAATGAAATGACGTATTGTTGGCCATTTGGAAGTAACCTAGTGGTGGTCGTGTGGGTGATGGATGAAGGTCATGAAAGAGGGGAATGAAAGGAGTTGTTGGATAGTTTAGTGGTATCTCACCACCTAATCTCTGGGGAGAATGATCGTAGCCTCTCGCCACTCAATCATAAGGATTGGAACAAAGCTCATACAAACTTTACAAAGACAAAGTCCTTAATTCAATATTAAAATCTGATGTCTAACTCTGTTACAACTATTACAATGGAAATATATAAAGACTTAACATGGGGAATGGGAAGACGTAACCATAACTAACTAAACTGGCATGGGGAGACAAAGAAAATAAATACTACAATTCCCACACAAGCATGGGAGACAAACAAAAACACTCAACTTTCAACACTCCAACTTACAAGACTCAAAATTTTCTAACATATTAATGACTCGAACAAGTTACTAAGCACATGTAAGCAAGCTTGATTGCAATATTACATAATAAATAAAATTCAAAAGAAGCTTAATCGATGTGGGGTCATCTAAGACTCGAGCTCGCTTGTTTTGGTGTTCATATGTTGGTATTTTCGACTAGGTCGCACCCCCAAGGCTCTTGGTCGCACTCCTGGTCGAAGTTCTCAAGATTTTCTCAATGTGCAGGCAATCTGGTTGCACCTCATGGTGTCCTGGTCAAGACTCTTAGGAAAATCTGCAAACTATTGATGGATAATTTTAGCCGCGAACACCGTTCAGTATTTGGGGCATAAATTTTGCTATAGAGATCAAAATAAAGTGATCTTGGCATCAAAAGAAAGCTAACAAAATTTCCCACAACTTTTGTGTTCAAACTTGTTGAAAATGGGAAGGTTTTGATAGATAAAATTTCACATAAATTCATGTGTTCTTGCAAAATAGTTATGAACAAAAGGATCATCCAAAGGTCGTCCATGTGTTAACATGTTGGCGAAGGAAATGTGGACTTCTTAAGGTCATCCACGTGTCAGAACATATGCAAAAGAAAGGGGTAACGCATGCTGATCCCCAACAGTTGGCATACAAAAAATTTCCACCACCCCCTCGCTGCGGATATCTCGATGTCAATTCTTATATGTACTCATTTGGATCAATTTTGATCCTTCAAATATTTTTCGTTTCAAAATTTCTAACTTCATCCTCCTTCTAACTTGATTGGGCTTCGTTGGCCCTATGCTATACTCAATACCTTTCCAATCCATGTATAATCTCACCATTAATGTATAATAAAACCGTAACTTTTTTAGCTAATGAATTTGACACCATTCTAATTTTTCAAAAATAGAGTTTATTTGCAACATAAAGAAATTTTCATCACAATAATAAATATTCTGAGTAAATCACGATAATATGGAACATATATATTTTCATTTACATAAACAATTAACTTACAGAATATATTAATACATCAATACCTCAATATGAAATGAAATTAATGTACAAAATAAAAGTAAAACTGAAAATTAGTTAAACTGTGAATTAGTGGACACCGTTTTTACTAAACCCTTGCAAGAATATAATTATATGAATAAATGTCCAACAAGTTCACCCAACATTGAAAGGTGGTGAATGAGGTTAGAGAATAAAGGAAGAAAATGAAATGAAAAAAGGAGAAAGGATAAATGAAAGTTGGGGGGCAGGGAAAGATGAACGAATAAATAAGAGAGGCGGCATGGGGGGAGGGGGTAAGTAAGTGCACAAGCTACTTGGGTTGATATGTGAATGGGTTCGGTAAGCGCATGTCAAACCAATTTTTGGAAGGTCAGCTTTGCAACTTTACATAACACACATGCATGCAATGTGGGGAGTGGTGCCAAGACAAAACCGACTTTTGGAAAGTTGGTTTGGTTATTTAATGTTTTTTTTTTTTTTTTTGTCCATGCTCTCTCAAGTTTCCTGCAGATGTTGATGTAGAGAATCGACTTTTCAAAAGTCAGTTTCCTCACCTTTCTATATTGCTTTCCGTGTGTCTAGGTAGGTTTTTTTAAAAAAATAAAAAAAAATACCAAACCGACTTTTGAGGTAGAATTTTGTAAATTTTGTCCCGTTCGTACACATATTTGTGCTATTGCCCCGGGGACCAGTTAACAAAACAAATTTTACAATGCATGTGCAACCAGCTTTCTATCAAACTTTATATAAGGACAAAGTTGTGGGCTCAACATACTAAATTAAAATAAACAATACTTCGGTAGAGATCAATGGTGGTGTAGGATTTGTGATGGCGCGAGTGTAAAGTGATAAGATTTTATCAGATGATGCAGTCAACAAAATCCTGCCATCTAGTTCCGTGTCATCACGGTTCACGTATCCATCTTAGCAATCATTTTTCCATTCAAGTTAGTTTGAACTTGTTAATAGTAAAATTATGCATGTTAAAAGTATATATAGTAACTTTTCAATTTATCAGATAGGTAGGTACTATCACTCTAAAAAGGGTATTCTAGATTATCAGAGTTTGTCATGATGCTAGGGCATGTGCTAGGGGATTTTGGCCATATGAAATTTGGGACTACATCATAAGCAAGGTAGAATTATAAGGTCTACTAAGTTAAAGTGGAAAATAAGTGATGGTGAATCGAAATAAGGCTAATACACTAAAATTGTCATCATATATTTGATCTATCGATAATTATAAATGAAAATTACTTGTCATTATGAACCTAGTTTGATTGGCAATGAGAATGAAAATTATAAAATAATAATTATCATAAAAGGATATATTACCATATAAAAAGTATTACTTTAAACCAAATAAAAATATAAAAATTAATAGTACTCACATTTTATCTTCATATAATATTTATTTTATTATCATTATATTTTATTTTAGTTTATCAAGTGTATCAACATATACTATAGCTCATTTGCAGCAAGACCTTGTCAAGGAAATAAGATCTGAATTTTGATATCTCGATACATTCATGTTGCATTTGGGAGCATGGATTTCTAACTTTGAATTTGAATTTGAATAGATTTAGATATATTATAATAAAATTTTGTATGACATCTTATCCAAATTTAATACAACTCCAAATCCAAACATTTTTCATACATGGGGTTAATATATTTAAAAAAATTAGTCAATTTTTTTTAATATCCTAATTGTCCAACCAACTATTACAAATAAATTTGGAAATGAATATTGAAGACATCCATTTTTATCGGGGGCACAAAACAAAATTTAGTAAAACTTTATTTCATCAATGGAAAAAAAATATAGGGAAATGAGCTTTACATGGAAACAAAAATTTTAAAAAAAAAAACAGAAAAAGGAAAAAATAAAGAAGTGTTCCAACAATCTTTAAGCTTTCAATTTAAACCTACAAAGGAAAAAAAAATTAAACATGTGTGAAAAATGTGCACAATTAGAGTTAATGGTGATTGTTGAAATTTAGTGTTGATTGATTAAATTAGCATTAAACTGATTGAATCACAAAGCCTATAAATAGAGATTTCTGAAAGTGAGAAGGACACACAAACAATCATATAGATAGAGGATCAAAGAGAGAAATCATACAGGCAATTGTGAGAAAATCATAGAGTTCTGATCAAGGGACAGTCAGACAAATAAACTGTAGTCTAAAGTGAGCAACAGAGCTTGGGAATTGGAGAAATTTTGGAGAGAAAAAAAAAAGAATTTATAGAAGCTCAAAAAGAAGTTGGTTGGAGCTCAAAAGTTAGAATTTGTGGTTTGAGAATTGCAGAAAAAGAAGATTGAACGATTGACATTGAAATTGAAGACCGAAGGAGTTGAAGACTAAGGTTGGTTTCATTTTCATTTTTGTGTTTAATTTTGATTTTAAATTACACAAATTTTTGAAGTTATGGTGATTTGAGATACCAAATTTTGTTCTTAAACCAATCCATTATTTTGACCCATTAATCTAGGTCTAACCCATTGGATTGGATCTGACCCATTGACCCGAGTTCGATCCATGACCCCGAATCTAACCCATCAATCCTTGATCTGGATACCTGATAGCCTAGGTCCAATTTGGGTCTATTGACCCATTGATTTAACACTTAGCCTAGTATCTCAAACTAAATTGCGTCCAGCGCAATTACTTTGTCTTGAGCCCACTATCCCAAAGAATTGGGCCCAACCCAATTACTTTGTCTTTGGCCCCCTATGCCAAAATGAATTGGGCCCAACCCAATTATGTTGTCTTGAGCCCAATATCCCAAAATGAATTGGGTCTAGCTCAAATAGTTTGTCTTAAGCCCAATTCACCAATAAAGTAAGGTTCGGCCCAATAAAAAAATTTAAGTCCAAGTTTTCAATTAAATCAATCAGACTAAAATTGATTTAGGTTTTTTTTTTGTCTCATGGGAAAATTTAGAGAAAATTTTCTCAAGAAAATCCAAGAAAATCGAAAGAAAACTTATGAGAAAAAGAAAATAAAGAAATAAAAAAGAACACTTATCTTCGTGGAGTTTCTGGTCTGAAATTTCCTATTCTTACTCTTCCTTCGATCAAAACCTGCAAAAGTCAAGGAAAAGATAAGAAAAAAAAACATAAATAAAAAGGAAAGGGAGAAAGAAGAACGGAGAAGAAGAGAGGAATAGAAAGAAAGAAAGGGAGAAAGAAGAATAAAGAAACATAAAAATAGAAGAGAGAGAGAGAGAGAGAGAGAGAGAGAGAGAGCGAGCGAGAGAGAGAATGCAAGGAAGAGAAAAGGAAAGAGAGTTTAGGGAAGGAAGAAAACAGAAAAGAAAGATGGAGGAAAGAGAGAGAATGTGAGGAAGAAAATAGGAGAGAGAGTTCAAGGAAGGAATAAAACAGAGAAGAGGAAAAGAGACGAGGAGAGAGAGTGTGGGGAAGAGAAAACTGCGATAGGAGAGGAGAGTAGAGAGAGAGAGAAGAGAGAGAGAGAAAAGGGAGAAAATAAATGGAAGGAAAAGAAAAACCTTTTGATCAACCATAATAATCAAATAACCATTCTGTAATAATTTTTGCAAAATCATATTTCAATTCAATGTTTATAACTTTTCTTAACAAGATCACTTTTGCGACGACATGCTAACCATAAAATAAACATTGATTGATACCTTACTCAGCAAAAAGTGTCCAAGTTCACAGCAGATAACCAATTCCCCACTATAAGAATTTTACTTGCTTACTTTTATGTAAAATTCGACAGCTCATGCAAGCATAAACATAATTATTCTCCAGATACAAATGAGTCCAGAACATACCATCATTATCAATTTACTACTATAAAACATATGAGTGTTCCATTCTTAATGAAGTAATTAAAATAGTTTGCATGCATTTCATTTAACAGCTCACTTTAGTATCACTGTATAGAAAAAACCGTCGATGGTCTTCGGCTGCTTCAGACAAATCGTCGACGGTTTTTTTTTAAGCTTAGAAAAATCTGCTCTTGGTATCTCAATTCGTCGACGGTTTTGTTTGGCTAGCAAGTTCACAGTACAAAACTTCAATATTTCAAACCAACAAAACTCAATAAATTTATATCATATCACATAAATTTTTCAGGAATCATATATCATATGAATTTTTAGTTCGGTTTTAGAAAATATCATGAATACAAATTTTCATACGAAACAATAAAGAGATAGTAAATGGTTAATAGAAATCATCTTTTTCATAAAAAGAAGAACACAATAATTTTAACACTGGCTTTCACACCACATGTAAGAAATTTTATGTATTGTAGGATCTTTAACTATCATGTTCTTCACGTACGCATGTTATTTTTTTCAACCGTAAACAATAAAGGAAAACTGTAACGTAAACATACCGAGATCGTTCATGGTGTATAAAAACCGTGAAGAAAGCTCTAAGAATCGTTTCTCTCGCTTCACCCTGATCTCTGATCTATCCTTCATTAGATTTTATGGGAGTATAGTTGATGAACAGAGAGCAAAGGTAGAGAGAGGATAATCCTTCCAATATTTTCTAGTTCCATCCATAAGCATGTAGGAAAATGAACTCTCTTCTACTACTCCCCATAACAGCAGCTATATATAAGTAACTTCTCAACTTCCTAGCTATTAATCTCACATGCATTTTCAAAGCAAGATAATTAATCTATCCCTTATCACATGGGACATATACCCTTCATGTGGGACCCATGTCATTCATGTGGGACATATTCTTTGGAATATATCCAAAGCCCCAAGCTCCCTCCCTGGTGAAATGCACCCTATCTGAGACCTAACTTGTTGGCCACATCATTATCTCATGGTTAATAACCCATCCTTAGGTAATAAACACTCGCCCTCACCTATGAAAGGCCACTCCCCGACTTGAGTACAGATAAAGGAATAGAAAAGGGACAAGAGACAAGGAAAAGATCCATGAGCATCCTTCCTACTACAAATTCCGAGTAGGAAATCTTCAGCCACACTCGTTAGTTCATCAGCGCTCTTTTACTCTCCCCACCATTCTCTTGTCCCTCCCTCCTCATTCTAACCCTAGCCACCCCCAATTCATTTGGTTGTTGACAGGTGCTTGTCTTCTCTCTCTCTCTCTCTCTCTCTCTCTCTCTCTCTCTCTCTCTCTCTCTCTCTCTCTTCATGTGGCATGCATACATAATGATCTAAAGTGGTAGTGATGCATGTGTAAGTTTGAGCAGTGTGTATGGAAGTTAGGCATGAATATGAGTGTGTAGGTTGTGTAAATGTAGGTGAAATAAGAATACCTAAAAGGGGGACAAACACACATGGGATTACGTGGGAAAATGCATATGTAGGGGAAATTTTGATGTGTGTGGGTGCTCATGATTGAGTATGCATGCAATGATGTTCAATGATAGTGCAAGAGAACATGGATACATGCATGAATCATTATATGCTTGAACAAGCGTGGAAAATAAGTAAACCATGGACACGCATGTATATGTTGAGGTAGAAATAATCATATGATATTAGCACAACCTTAGCAGGTCAGCATGATTTGTCGGAATCAATGGAGTGATAAGGAGATCCCAAACTACTGGAGAATTAAGGATGGTTACCCCCACAAATATGCCTATATTAGTGGATGGACATTGAAGGATGAAGGAGTTTCAAATGGCAACAGATTCAACCAAAGATGGTAGTTCAAAAAGATAAGGAAACTCAAACAAAAATGGTAAATGAGCATATCTTAGATTCAAATCAAATCATATCACCTTTGGTGGTGTTTGAAATCAATCAAGATGCAGAGCATATCGTCAAGAATATTGCCCATGGATTTCGTGCAATCTGTTACTATATTTTTATGTTTAAATAGAAGTCCTCTATATTAGTTTAGTAGAATTGCTAAGTGTTCAAGTTTCTTTTCAATAATAAGAGTGCCTTTTTTTTTATTCAAACATCTCTATCATTTCCAATTTTTCTTCTTGGTATCGGAGCCAGTGTGAACACACGGCACAACCTAGCGGCTCTCTGCAACCATGACTTCACTATCTCTCAATGTTGGAAACTTCAATACCCTCAAACTCAATCCTACAAATTATCCCTTGTGGCGTGAACAAGCCTTGTGTAACAACCTCAAAATTTATATCATTTTTTTTTACATGAACTGTTCTGATACCCCCTGTAATGAAACTCGGGCCTCAGAAGGCACCGGGGTAATTCTGTATACAATAATCATACCTGCGTAGCGGAAACATAAGTCATACAACCATAAATACCATACAATACCGGGAATCTGTATTTCTAAACCATAGCTATATAATACATCTCTCCGCAATAATATCTATCCCAAAAATACAAAAGCTCGTACAAACTTACCCTATAACCAGGGTAACCAAGTAAACAGTTTATCTGCAAGCCTGATCTACTCGCCTAACTGGCTCACCTGAAAAATGTTAGAGTCATAGGGTGGGTCGATGCTCACTAAGTGTAAATATGCTATTACTAATGTGTGGTGACTAAGTTACATATACTTGAAATAGCATCTGAGCTGTAATAAAGGATAAACCTGTAAAGCATATCTTACATTTTTTGCAGTTAAAACATAACTGTATCATATGAGTTTTTATTTTTCATACTGCTAATATCATACTATATTTATCAAATACTGTAAAACTGTATACATATACATAACTATGCTTTATCCCTAGAACTTTGTATGTCATGATTTGACCTTTCATGACAGGGTTATGCGGCCCGTAGGCGGGACTTAACCTGGTCGGCCCTCAAGGTGAGTTACTATACTCTACACTACCTCAGCCCAACCAAACTGCATCCACTCCTAGGCTCGAGACTGGCTGTTACCTTGTCAAACTGGTCCCCTCAACCCAGCGAACTGAGGAGCTGCATCCTCTCCGAGCACAGTCTAACGGTACCAACACACTATCTGAGAAATATGGTTGCACTCTATCTATATTAGCAACGGTACAATGCTCTGTATTCTGTATCTATATCTGTTTGTAATCTTTTCACAGGGATTTGATACTATATATATACATATATATTCTTTTACTGTTTTCATCATGTTTCCAAAATAACAATGACACTATAATTTTGTAATATCTGAATATCTATAGCATCTTGATGCTATACTGTATAATCTGTCTGTATCATCTATCTATATACTTTGTCTGTATACTCTGTATGTATAATCTATGTGTATACTCTTAGTGTTATGACATTTAGGAAAACATGGCATACTGTAAATACTGTATATACTGATCTATGAAAAAACTATAATATACTAATTCTTAATAAAACTATAACATATTGTTCTAAATTAACACCTGCATATGCATATATATATATATATATGTGTGTGTGTGTGTGTGTGTGTGTGTGTGTGTGTGTGTGTATCTATCTATGAAACTATCTGATTAAACGCTGCATATGTACTTATGTCTATCTATATAATGTCTGTGAATATATGGCTATATCTGTATGTTTTGTATAATTTCATATACTGGGAAAAACTGTATAAAATTCTACATCAAATATTATCTACTCAGGCCACACATACTTTAAAAACACATATTCTGTAAAAACTACATAATAACTGGTATACATGCACATTTGTAAAATTTCTATTAATATAATCAAAACTCCTAGCATAGCATATGTCCCTTACTTAGTTTCTGAAAAGTCCTTACTGTACTCTGGCCCCACACCCGCAAGGTTCTCCACTCAATACCCTGAAAACGACATCCCCTAGAACAAAACATTAGTATTTTCCTGCATACAACATTTCCTATAACTACAGAGAAAGCATATTCTGAATAAAACACCTTACCCTGAATTTAGGATGAATTCCAAACCACTTCTACCGATGATCAGCACCAGCAGACTTGTAGATAACTTCCCCAAGAGCGTCGTAGTGGCTTCAGATCGCCGATCTGGCGAGAAGCGGGGCAGGAATCGAAGAGAGAAGGAAAGAGAGACGTTTAGAGAGAGAGAGAGGAAATTTTGCGCCACAATACACTAAAAATCTGGGTTATCACTATTTATAGCCTCGGATTCGTCAAAGAGACATGTCATCTCGTCGACGAGTTCTTAAGGATTTTCGTCGACGAACCTTACTTCCTCATCGACGAATTTCAGACTGCCTAAAAACCCCTCTTGGTATCTTCTCGTCGACGAGGCCTTATTAAGCACTCGTCGATGAACTCCCTGTGTTCGTCGACAAGGTCCTATGTATATTTTTTGGGTTATTACATTCTCCCCTCCTTATAAAATTTCGTCCTCAAAATTTACTATCTGGATTAAACACCATTATACACTCTATCATCCCGTAAAGGTAAATGGTCTACTTATTTTGTTACTTACCCTCACTTATGGCGGAGGAATACCGTGGTTACAATCTAAGTTCTGAGAGATTACATACATAAAAATAAAAGACTACCTACTAGTTAAATCATTACACGTACCTGTAAAAGGAACTTTATCTAACTATTTATGTAACAACCTGAAGAATAATGGTATTTAAATAATAAAGAGGGAGGGAAATGGAAACAGTAACAGAAGGAGGTGGCCAACTTCATCGACGACATTGCACTTTGGATGTAATAACCCAAGGAATTTTCTCATGGCCTCATCGACGAACACAGGGGATTCGTCAACGAGGGTACAAAAGGGTCTCGTCGATGAGGGAATGTTTCGTCGACGAGAAGATACCGAGAGAATGTTTTGGTTGATTCTGAATTTCATCGACAAAGGGAAGATTTCATCGACGAATTGCTTCTTAAACTTGTTGACGAGATGACGTGGCTCATTGACGAAGGCCACAGCATAAATAGTGTAAACCTCAAATTTTTACGCAGAAAACTCACCAAGAACTCTCCCTCTCTCTCTCCTACGGTTTCTCCTCCATCTCACTTCGATTTCGGCCCCGTTGTTCACCAGATCAATGATCTGAGGCCACCACAACGCTCCTGGCAGAGTTCTCTTCAAGTCTACTAGGGCAAATCGTTGGTGGGGTCGAGTCGAATTTCTTCCCAGAATCAGGGTAAGGCCTTTTATTCAGTTTTTGACCTTCTAGCAGTTGTAGGAAATGATGGAGACAAAGAAATAATGATATTCTGTTCTGAAAATGTTGTTTTCAGGGTGTTGAGTAGGAAGCCCTACAGGTGTTGGACCAGTATACCATAGGGGCTTTCCAGTAGTCAGGTAAGAAAAATATATGCTATGATAGGAAACCCTTTTACGATTTCAATATGACCTATATGTTTTGTCAAATTATTATTCAAATTATATATATTATAGTTTTCAGAACTTGATAATATTAATATTTATTTGTGTGGCTTGAGTTGATAACAAAACAATACTATATTTATAGAATTTGTGAATACCATGTTTATAATTATTAACAGAAATACCATGATATTTGCATGTTTATAGAATGACAAATTTTTTGATGGACAGTATACTCAGAAATATGCATTGTTAGTAATTTCAAAATAACACGTTTATCAGTACCATAATGCCCCAATATATAGATATTCAGACAGCAGTTCAGTTATACAGAAATTAGATTTTCAGTCAATTTATTTAGAATTTCAGATAAATTCTATGGGGTTATGGTTATTTTAGAAACCACACTAAAAATAGTATATTACAGATATTAGTTACCTATATAGTATCAGACCCTAATGGATCAGACAGTAAAGCACGGTACCATAGTTACAGATATTTAGTTCAAAGTGCAATGACTTTACTCAGATAGTAAGTGGTATGAGGTTGATCGTGCCCACATCGGGACAGGCTCTCCATCAGATATGGATTGAGGGGGTTGATCTGACTGTTGGAGTTTAGTAGACTTACCCTGGTAGGCCAACCAAGATAGGTCCCACCTTCGGGCCACACAACCCTGTCATGAGGGGTTAATTCATAACATGCAGCCATCCAGGGAAAGTTTCTCAAATATTATAAGTATAAGTAGATTTCCAGAAATAGTAGTAGCATTATGAAGAGTAAATTTATATAGTTTTAATATTTTTTATTTATACCAGCATTTATAATTTCAGTTATAAATGATATTATTTCTAAATCAGATTACTAATATAGAAATATAACTCAGTAGCCACACACTAGTAATAACATGTTTCGTCTTACTGAGCGTTGGCTCATCCCAGTGTTGAATTGTTTTTTAGGTGAACCAGCTAGGCGAGTGGAGCAGGCTCGCAGGTAGAAGCGTTGTTGTACTGCCCTTTTTGAGTGTGAGTATTTTTGGGTGGCATGTTTTTGCAATCCCTTGGTATCAGTGAGGGTAGTTTCGAGAGAATAGTGATGATTGTATTGTGGGTTGATTTGACACTCTAGTATTGTATTATGTGTGGATTTATTTTATATTATTGGCCTTCTGCTGTTTAGGTTAATGATTGAATTTAAAACTAGGGAAAAAGATTTTATTTTATTAGCAGGTCGTTTCAATTTGGTAGCAGAGCTTAGGTTTCTAGGTTCTGTAGACTTTAGAGTACAGCGGAAGCAATACCAGAGTATAGGGAAGAATTTGAGGTTTGTTCTGTGGTCTGAGTACAAGATTTTTCATGGTAGTTTCTACGTTTTTCCTAGGGTGACGATTTTAGGAAAATCATAGTAAACTATCGTCGGGTCGTGTGTCTAGGTGGCAGAACTGGATTTCAAGTTAAGATTGGGGAGGGTAGTTAACTATAAATATAGGATTTGAGTATAATAGAATGGATTAGGTATGTGCAGGAGATAAGGTTCTTAAGTGTGTTCCTGTTTTTCAGGATGGACCTGGGAAGCAATGGCATGAATGTTGGGGGAGACAGGCTAGGACCTTCCAGCATGGGTGGTGATACCGATGCAGTGCTGCGCAATGTCACCCAGCAAGTGATGGCTGAGATGGCCAGGAGCACTAGGGAGCATGGCTGTTCAATCAAGCAGTTTATGCAGATGAAACCCCCATCCTTTACTGGATGAGATGACCCGATTGTAGTTGAGAATTGGGTCCATGATATTGAAGAGACGTTGGTTGTGCTTCTTTGTACAGATGAACAGTAAGTGGTATTTGCGGCGTTTAAACTAACAGGGGAGGCGAAGCGTTGGTAGAGATCAGCATGACTGATAGAGGAACAGAGGTTGGTTCTAGTGCGAGTGACTTGGGATCGATTCAAGGAGCTTTCTTCAAGCAATATTTTCCTTCTGTCGTTCCAAGCGCGAAGGCAGCCGAGTTTCTAGATCTTGTATAGGGGCAGATGACCGTATCCCAATACGTAGCTTGGTTTATCAAGTTGTCACGTTTTGCTCCACACCTAGCACCTGATGAAAAGAAAAATGCCAAGAATTTGAAGAGGGATTGAGGCACAACTTGTTTAAGCAGGTGATTGGCTTCAAAGCTCATACATTTATGGAGGTTGTAGACAGAGCTATGATTATTGAGAGTGGTATTTAAAGGGGTTTAGCAGCACAAAGTCAAAGGAAAAGGCCGGCGCCTCAGGGTTACCAGGCTGGCTCCAGTAGGGGTCCATGGAGAGGAAGCCGTGATAGAGGAGATCAGAGGTAAACGACAGGACCTCGGGAGTACCAGGTATACAAACCTTTCCAGTGTGATAGGCATGTGGGAGACGTCATTGGGGGAGTGTCTAGCAGGGAGAGGTGTATGTTATCATTGTGTGAGACCCGGCCATACGGCACGTGCATGCCCAGGGCCGTAGGACCAGGTTCCAACTCCCAGGCCCTATCGGGGAGGACATCAGGCAGCTCGAGGAGGATATCAGGTGCCTCGTGGAGGCCAGCAGAGGAATGTAGCCCTAGCGCGAGTTTATGCTCTGACGTCGAGTGATGCTGAGACTGTCGCGGATGTGGTGACAGGTACATTTACTGTTTTATCATATCCAGTTATTGTTGTATTTGACTCAAGTGCCACTCACTCCTTTGTCTCTGCATCTTACGTTAAATTATCTAGAAGTGAGACCCAATTGTTATATATAGCATTGTCAGTAGCTACACCATCAGGGTCAGTGATAAGATGTCAAAGGGTACTTAGAAGCCGTCCAATAGAAATTCAGGGAAGAGTGCTACTAGCAGATATGATTGTATTTGATATGTGTGGGTTTGATGTAATATAGGGTATGGACTGGTTGGCTGCTAATCACGCTAGCATTGATTGTTGTCAAAAAGAAGTAATTTTCAGACCCCCTGGTGATCGAGCAAGAATTTAGATTCGTTGGTTCACGAGTATATGCTCCACCATAGCTGGTATCAGCTATACAGGCAAGCAAACTACTCCAGGATGGAAGTCAAGGATTTGTGGCTTTTGTAAAGAAAGTGTCAAAGAATGAATCGAAGCTTGCCAGTACCCCTATAGTACAGTAATTTTCATATGTTTTTCTAGAGGAACTACCATGATTGCCTCCCGAACGCGAGGTGGATTTTCCTATAGATTTGCCTCTAGGGAAAACGCCGATCTCTAAGGTTCCCTACCGTATGGCTCCAGTTGAATTGGGAGAATTAAAGGAACAATTGTAGGACTTGCCGAACAAGGGGTTTATACGACCCAGTGTATCGCCATGGGGAGCCCTAATGTTGTTTGTAAAGAAGAAAGACGAGTCTTTAAGGATGTGTATTGCTTACAGGGAAATAAACAAGGTTACTATTAAGAATAAATATCCTCTACCCCGTATTGACGATCTTTTTTATCAGCTCCAGGGTACACGAGTGTATTCCAAGATCGACCTCAGATTAGGGTATCATCAGGTGAGAGTAAAGGCAGAGGATGTAGTAAAAACAGCCTTCAAAACTAGGTACGGGCACTATGAATTTCTCGTCATGCCTTTTGGTCTGACAAATGCCCCAGCTATCTTCATGGACTTGATGAATATAGTTTTTCACCAGTATCTAGATCAAGTTGTAGTGGTTTTTATTGATGATATACTAGTGTACTTGAAGAATTTTGAGGATCATGAGGTGCATTTGATGCAGGTACTGCAGATACTTAGAGGGGAAAAGCTTTACACCAAGTTTAGTAAGTGTGAGTTCTGACTTGAGAAGGTTGCATTTTTGGGTCATGTGATCTCAGGAGATGGTATTTTAGTAGATCCTAATAAGATTGACGTAGTGGTGAATTGGGCCAGGCCGAGAAATGTGCAGGAAGTCAGGAGTTTCTTGGGGCTGGCAGGTTATTATCGTCGATTCGTTGAGGGGTTTTCAGCTTTATTAGAACCTCTCACGCGTTTGACTAGAAAAAATGCCATTTTTGTGTAGGATGAAGAATATGAGCAGAGTTTCCAGGAATTAAAGCAACGGCTCGTCACTGCACCAGTCCTAACGATTCCATATGGAGGTGATGGTTATGTTATCTACAGTGACGCGTCTTTGAAAAGGCTTGGTTGTGTATAAATGCAGCATGGTAGGATGGTAGCATATGTGTCCACGCAGTTGAAAGAATATGAAAAGAACTACCCTACTCATGATCTGGAATTGGCTGCAGTTGTATATGTACTGAAAATCTGGAGACATAACTATATAGTGAGAGGTGTGCAATATTTTCTGATCACAAGAGTCTAAAGTATTCATTCACACAAAAAGAGTTGAATATGCAACAAAGAAGATGGTTAGAACTCATTAAGGATTACAATTGTACCATCAATTACCACCTAGGTAAAGCAAATGTGGTGGCTGATGCTTTAAGCCGTAAATCAGAGGGTACAACGCAGTTAGTAGTAGCAATTCAGCACCTGATTCAAATGGACTTGGAAAGGTTTGGTGTAGAGTTAGTGGAAGATGATCCTTAGGCATTTATTGTCATTCTAGTTATACAACCTATATTGTATGAAAGAATAAAAGCTGCTCAGAGAAATGATCCCGAATTAGTGGAGGTGCTAGCCAGAGTTCAGGATGGTCAGGGAGAGGAATTCAGCATTTCCGATGATGGGGCTCTCAGATTTCGCACTAGATTGTGCGTGCCTGTGGATGATAGCATTAAGAGAACGGTTCTAGAAGAAGCACACAGATCTCTATACACTATTCATCCTGGCAGTACGAAAATGTATAGGGATCTGCGGGAGTATTTCTGGTGGAGTGGCATGAAGAGGGAAATAACAAAATTTGTGCAGCAGTGTTTGACGTGCCAATAGGTTAAAGCTAAGCACCAAAGGTCGACTGGTCAGTTGCAGCCACTTTTTATTCCCTAGTGGAAATGGGACCACGTATCCATGGACTTTGTTACTAAGCTACCACCGGTGCCACATGGTCAGAATGTCATCTGGGTAATTATTGATAGGCTGACATAGACAGCTCATTTTCTTCCCATTAAAGTTAGCTACCCTATGAACAGGTTAGCAGAGATTTATATACAGGAGATTGTTTAACCCCATGGAGTACCGGTATCCATAGTCTCGGACCATGATCCATGTTTTACATCGTGGTTCTAGAGGAGCTTGCAGGAGGCATTGGGGACTCAACTAGCATTCAGCACCGCTTTCCATCCTCAGACAAACGGCCAAATAGAGAAAACGATTCTTTAAGTTAGTGAATCTTTAAGTTCTATCTCTGCATAACTTATTATATGGGATGGGTCTGGGACGTATCTCCTTAACATAGCAACATGAAACACGTCATGAATTCTAGCTAGAGCTGGTGGCAAAGCTAGCCTATAGGCAACTGGCCCTACTTTCTCTAGTATCTCAAAAGGGCCAATATACCTAGGGCTCAACTTGCCCTTCTTCCCAAACCTCATAACTCCTTTCAGAGGATCTATCTTTAGAAATAATCAATCTCCCACATCAAACTCTAACTCTCAACGACGAGTGTCTGCATAGCTTTTTTGCCGACTCTGCGCGGTTTTGATTCTTTCTTTAATTAGTTGGACCTTGTCACAAGCCTGTTGTACTATTTGTGGACCGGAAACTCACCTTTCACCTACTTCATCCCAAAAAAGAGGAGAATGACATCTCCTACTATATAGTGCCTCGTAGGGGGCCATACCAATGCTAGCCTGATAGCTGTTATTGTAAGCAAACTCGACTAATGGCATAAACTGGGTCCAACTACCCCCAAAATCAAGCACAAAGCGTATCTTCTAAAGTTTGGAGTGTCCTCTCAGTCTGCCCATTTGTCTGAGGGTGGAAAGCAATGCTGAATGCTAGCTGTGTACCCATAGCTTCCTAAAAACTTTTCCAAAATCTTGAAATAAACCGAGAATCTCGGTCTGAAATTATGGATATCGGTACTTCATGAACACGAACTATCTCCTAAACATAAATCTTCGCCAACCTATCCATGGAATAATTGACTTTAATAGGGATGAAATGAGCGATCTTCGTCAGAAGATCAACAACCACCCAAATCACGTTCAATCCCTGACGCACTGACGGTATCCCCGTAACAAAATCCATCGAAACATAATCCCATTTCCACTCTGGAATGAATAACTGTTGTAACTGTCCTACCGATTTTTGGTGCTCTGCCTTAATCTGCTGACAGGTCAAGCATTTTTGTACAAACTCGGTGATCTTTCTCTTCATTCCACTCCAAAAAAAATACTTTCGCAAATCCCTATACATTTTAGTACTGCTTGGATGAACTATATACAATGACCTGTGAGCTTCTTCTAGAAGCATTCTTTTAATTTTTTCATCTGTAGGCACACACAGTCTAGTGCGGAACCTCATAACTCCATCATCAGAGATACTGAACTCCTCTCCCTAACCATCCCGCACTCTTACCATTACCTCTGCCAGTTCTACGACATCACTCTAAGCTGCTTTAATTCTCTCGTATAGCATAGGCTGAACAACCAAGCTGGCAATAAATGCCTAAGGACTATCCTTAACTAGTTCTATGTTGAGTCTTCTAAATCCATCAAAACTGAGTGTGGATTCTCCATGGCTGCTAACGCTGGTCCCACTGTTTTCCTACTTAGAGTATCAGCTACCACATTCGCTTTCCCTGGGTGGTAACAAATGGTGCAGTCATAATCTTTAATGAGTTCTAGCCACCTTCTTTGTCTTATATTTAGTTCTTTCTGAGTAAAGAAATATTTCAGGCTCTTGTGATTCGTGAAAATCTCGCACTTCCCACCATATAAATAATGCCTCCAGATCTTAAGAGTGTATACCACAACAGCTAACTCCAACTCATGCACGGGATAATTCTTCTCATATTCTTTAAGTTGTCTAGAAGCATACTCAATAACTCTACCATGCTACATCAACACGCACCCAAATCCCTGCATCACTGTATATTACAAACCTGTCCTCCCCTGAAGGAATAACCAGTACTGGAGCTGAAACTAACTACTGCTTTAGCTTCTAAAACTCTGCTCACAGTCGTTGGTCCAATCAAATTTCACATTTTTTCTCGTGAGTTGTGTTAATGGACCTGATAATCTAGAGAAGCCATCTACGAAACGCCAATAATAACCTGCTAAACCTAGAAAACTCCTGACCTCTTGAATGCTGCCTGGCCTTTCCCAACTCACCACTGCCTCTATTTTATTCGGATCAATTGATACACCTGTTTCAGAGATCACATGGCCGAGAAAGGTAACTTGCCTTAGCCAGAACTCACATTTCTTCAATTTTGCATACAATGAACACAACCACAAAATGATCTAAATATTGATGGAACACCCGCTTCATTAAGTCTATGAATACTACTAGTGCATTAGTCAACCCAAATGGCATCACTAAAAACTTATAATTCCCATATCTAGTACAGAATGTGATTTTCAATATATCTTTTGTTCTAACTTTCACCTGATGGTAACCCGACCGCATGTCAATTTTAGAATAAAAACGGGTCCCCTAGAGTTGATCAAATAAATCGTCAATCCTAGGGAGAGGATATTTATTCTTGATTGTCAATTTGTTTATCTCCCTATAATCGATGCACAATCTCATGGTTCCATCTTTCTTTTTCACGAACAAAACTGGCGCTCCCAAGGCGATACACTGGGCCTGATGAAACATTTGTCCAGCAATTCCTGTAACTAATCTTTCAATTCTTTCAACTCAACTGGGGCCATACGGCATGGTGCTTTAGATACTGGTGCAGACTCCGGCAACATATCTACAATAAACTCAATCTCATGGTCTGGTGGTAAGCTAGGCAATTCCTCTGGAAAAATGTCTAGAAATTCTCTGACTACTGGTATGTCAACTTGTTTTAATTCTTCTTTTGGCAAATCTTTTATGTATGCAACATACCCCTGGCAACCACCCTATAGTAGTCTCCTCACCTGAATAGCCAACACTAGCTGTGGCGAGGCACGCATGCATGATCCCACGAATCTGAACTCTTACTCACCCGGGGGTCTGAAAATCACTTCTTTCTTATGGTAATCAATACTAGTGTGATGAGTCGCTAGCCAATCTATACCTAGTATCATATCAAACCCCTGCATATCTAGGACCACCAAATCGGCTAATAGCACTCTCTCCCAAATGCTTACTAGAAAACTCCGAAGCACCTTCCTACATTTTACCACCGATCCCATCGGCGTACCCACAGATAATTCTACATCTAATAGCTGGGTCTCTACCCTAGTTATTCTGACATACCCCGCCGATATAAAAGAGTGGGTGGCACCTGTATCAAACAAAACAACAATTTTATATGGTAAAGCAGTAAGAGTACCTGTGACCACGTCTCAGCATCTCCCGGCTTCAACGCATAGACCCTCGCCGACATAGTATTCCTCTGCTGACCCCTACGAGGCACCTGATATCCACCTTGAAATGGTCTAGGAATCGGTACATAATTCGACGACATCTGACATGATCGAGCCATATGGCCAGGCCTCCCGCAGCGATAATAGACATTCTCCCCCAGCTGACACTCACCAGGATGTCTTTGTCCGCATCTAGGACAAATGGCAGGAAGCTGTCCGCCCTAAAATCCACTATACTCTACCATCTGTCTCTAGCCTCCGCCAGATCTACCTCCTCTCCAAGGGCCTTGGCTGGGACCCGCCTGAAAACTCGAGGGTGTGGTCCTCTTCTTCTGACTTTAAATCTTAGTCTCCCTTGGTAGACTCTCCTCTGCTATAATAGCTCTCTCAACCAATTCTACAAAATCCTTGATCCTCAATACTGCCACCTGTCTAAAAATATCTTGCCTCAGACTTCTTTCAAATATTCTGGCCTTTTTCACTTCATCGAGGACAATATATGAGCAGAAACGCGAGAGCTCGATAAATCTCACCGCGTACTGCTGAACTGTCATCGACCCCTGGGATAGACTCAAAAACTCCTATACTCAAGCCTCTCTGACAGAGGTAGGATAGTACCTATCGAAGAACACCTCCCTAAATCGAGCCTAAGTCATCGGCACTAGTATAGCCCTCTGCTCCTCCAATAGCCTGGTAGCTGTCCACCATCTCTCGGCCTCCCTTGTCAGCCTATATGTAGCATATAAGACTCTTTGCTCGTCGGTGCGGCGAAGTACTGTCAGAATCTTCTCTACCTCCTACACCCAGTTCTCAGCAACTGTAAGGTCAATCACTCTAGAAAAGGCTGGCGGATTCATTTTTGTAAATTTTTTCTATGGTACATCCCTGAACTGGAGATGGACCTCCCTGCTCTTTAGAGCTCCGTGCTATCTCAGTTATAACTTGCTGAGCCACACTACGTAGCACAACATCTAAATCTCCACCTCCTATGCTAGAAGGACACGCTCCATCATCACCACTAGCGTGAGCGCTACTGCCTCTTGGGTCCATCCTGCAAATATATAGAACACCATTTCAAAATCCTATTTCCTATACAAACCCAACTTATTCCATTTAACTAAACTTCAAATCCTCTATTAACCATCCCTCCTAATCCTAACCCAAAATCCAATTTTGCAACCCAAACACACGACTCATTGATAGTTTACTATGGCTTTCTTGAAATCGTCACCGTAGGAAAAACACAGAAACCACCACGAAATCCTGTATCCAGATCACAGAACAAAACCTCAAATTCTTTTTCCTATATTTTGGTATTGTTTTCTCGCTGCATTCTAGAGTCCGCAGAACCTAGTAACCTAGGCTCTGATACAACAATGTAACAACCTCAAAATTTATATCATTTTTTACATGAACTGTTTTGATACCCCCTGCTAAGAAACTCGGGCCTCAAAAGGCACTAGGGTAATCCTGTATACAATAATCATACCTACGCAGCGAAAGCATAAGTCATACAACTATAAATACCATACAATACCAGAAATCTGTATTTCTAAACCATAGCTATATAATACATCTCTCTCTAGTAATATCTATCCCAAAAATACAAAACCCTGTACAAACTTACCCTATAACTAGGGTAACCAAGTAAACTCTCTATCTGCGAGCCTGATCTGCTTGCCAAACTGGCTCACCTGAAAAATGTTAGAGTCATAGGGTGAGTCAACGCTTAGTAAGTGGAAATATGCTATTACTAGTGTGTGGCGACTAAGTTACATATACTTTAAATAACATCTGAGTCGTAATAAAGGATAAATTTGTAAAGCATATCTTACATTTTTTGCGATTTAAAACATAACTCTATCATTTGAGTTTTCTACTTTTCATACTGCTAATATCATACTATATTTATCAAATATTGTAAAACTGTATACATATACATAACTATGCTTTATCCTTGGAACTCTATATGTCATGATTTGACCCCTCATAACAAGGTTGTGCAGCCCGTAGGCGGGACTTAACTTGGTCGGCCCTCCAGGTGAGTCACTATACTCTACACAACCTCAGCCTGGCCAAACTACATCCACTCCTAGGC
The DNA here is from genome assembly GCF_029873635.1 of Malania oleifera. Lineage (NCBI taxonomy): Eukaryota > Viridiplantae > Streptophyta > Magnoliopsida > Santalales > Ximeniaceae > Malania > Malania oleifera. Next base: position 33,106,654 of record NC_080429.1, on the reverse strand, counting down.
TCGGGACTGGCTGCTACCTCATCAAACTGGCCCCTTCAACCCAGCAAACTGGGAAGCTACATCCTCTCCGAGCACAGTTTGATGGTACCCACACACTATCTGAGATATGTGGTTGCACTCTATCTGTATTAGCAATGGTACCGTGTTCTGTATTCTATATCTGTCTGTAATCTTTTCACAGGGATCTAATACTATATATATACATATATATTCTTTTACTGTTTTCATCATGTTTCCAAAATAACCATAATACTATAATTTTGTAATATTTGAATATCTATAGCATCTTGATGTTATACTATATAATCTGTCTGTATCATTTGTCTATATACTCTGTCTATATACTCCGTCTGTATACTCTATCTATATAATTTGTCTGTATACTCTTAGTGTTATGGTATTTAGGAAAACATGGCATACTGTAAATACTGTATATACTGATCTCTATAAAAACTGTAATATACTGATTCTTAATAAAACTATAACATACTGTTTTGAATGAACATCTGCATATGTATATATATGTATATATATCTGTCTGTGAAACTATTTGAATAAACGCAGTATATGTCCTTATATCTATCTATATAATGTCTGTGAATATCTGGCTATATCTGTATGTTTTGTATAATTTCATATACTGGGAAAAACTATATAAAATTCTACATCAAATGTTATCTACTTAGGCCACACATACTTTAAAAACACATATTCTATAAAAACTACATAATAACTGGTATACATGCACATTTGTAAAATTTCTATTAATATAATCAAAACTCCTAGCATAGCATATTTCCCTTACTTAGTTTCTAAAAAGCCCCTACTATACTCTGGCCCCACACTCGCAAGGTTCTCCACTCAATACCCTGAAAACGACATCCCCTAGAACAAAACATCAGTATTTTCCTGCATACAACATTTCCTATAACTGCAGGGAAAGCATATTCTGAATAAAACACCTTACCCTGAATTTGGGATGAATTCCAAACCACTTCCACTGATGATCAACTCCAGCAGACTTGCAGAGAACTTCTCTAAGAGCGTCGTGGTGGCTTCAGATCATTGATCTGGCGAGAGGTGGAGCCGAAATTGAAAAGGGAAGGAGAGAGAGGAGTTTAGAGAGAGAGAGAGAGAGAGAGAGAGAGAGAGAAAGAGAGAGAGAGAATTTTGCGCCACAATACACTGAAAAATATGAGTTTTCACTATTTTAGCCTCGGATTCGTCGACGAGACATGTCATCTCGTTGACGAGTTCTTAAGGATTTTCGTCGACGAACCTTACTTCCTCATCGACGAATTTCAGACTACTTAAAAACCCCTCTCGATATCTTCTTGTCAATAAGGCATAGCTTCATCAACGAGGCCTCCTTATGCGCTCGTCGACGAACTCCATGAGTTCATTGACGAGGCCCCGTGTAAATGTTCTGGGTTATTACACCTTGGATCTTGTTGTAAACCAAGAATTGGTTGGCCATCTTACTAATGAAGATCCTGCCCCCACCAAATACACCATATTAGATTCAAATAACACCATAGATGCATAAATTTCTACACCAGGATTAACCAAAGCATACATTGCCTGGAAAAAGGCGGATCATCTTCTTCGTGGGTGGATAATTGGAACACTCTTTGAAGAAACACTTGACCTCGTTGTTGGCTTAGACACGACCCATGCTGTTTGAGAAGCATTTAAGAAAGCACATGCAAAAGATTCACAAGAACGTGAATTCACACTTAGACAACATATCCAAATCCATTAAGCAAATAAGCTTGATTGCCATGTTTATATATTTATTTTATTTTTTTAAAAAAAAATGTATTATTCCACCATCCATGGGCATAGGATCCAATACCCACAAATGGAAAATTCAAATATTACTATATATGATCTACTATCCATAAGATGAAAGGAATTTGAAATAAAAACTTTTATTTTCAAATGCATTATCAAATGAATTAAAAAGCGATTAATACATCTCGGGGACTTTGTAATATGATCGAGCACTCTAAAATAGTAATATGATAATTTTTTTAAAATATTATATTTTTTGGGACTTTGTATCTCGGGGGTTATGCTAGGATACCTAATGCTTTCATAAATTTTTTTTATGGGAGCCTTTTAAAATATGAAATTGTACTACTATGACTATAATATAAATCTAGGTAAGTAATAATTATAATTGGAGTTGTCTTAGATTTTAATGGAAAGGGTAATTGATTATTTGCCTAAAATATAATTCACTTTAGGAAAGAATGCATTCCACAACATGCTAATGAAAAGGTAAAAATGATTGAAATAAGACAAGTTTTTTTTTAGATTTTATAAACAAAGCATGTTTAGATTAATTCATACCAAAACATAAACTACAACAAATTGCACATGAAAACAAGAACAAATTGCATATGAAAGTCAAATTGAATACAAGAACAAATTCAAATAAATTAAATAGGAACAAATTAAGCCATGAATAAACCCTAACCTCAAATTGGGGGTTTTCAAATGATGCTTCCAATCACAAAATTTGGTTGAATACAATCAAATTGAATATATCAAGTACTAATTTATACCACAAACTAACACAAATTTTGAATCAAAATTACGAATCTTAACAAAACAAGATCAAAGTTTAATGGAGGAAACCTACCTCATCTCCCCTTTATATAATACCTTCACCAACGTTGGGGTTCTCCCTTGTCTCACAACGGTCGTCTCTTCAATCCGAGCAACGGTCACCTACAGCTCATTCGACCGTCAATAGTCCTTTTTGTTGGCCTTACAAGACTTAAAATCATGTTTTGATGATAACAAATAAGAGAAACTTAACATATTTGGTTAAGTGATGATATTTCAGGACTCAAGTATGAGAATACAAGGTCAAATGCTCATAAAGATCAATGAAAGCTTGTACTCCAAAGAAAGATGATCAAATGAAGCTTAAAAGGCATAGATTCAAAGATGATCTAATAAAATTTGAAGATCATGAGAGCATGAAAGAGAACTTGCTAAAAGTTTGAAGATCATGAGAACTTGAAAGAGAACTTGCTTAGCGCTTGAAGACAAGAAGGAACCAAAGAAAGAACAAGCGTGAAGACTTAAGTGCTTAGAATGTCAAAAGTCTTAAGAAGTCTTTATGTAAGTACTTTGTATTTAAATATCTTATAGAAATATGTTGAAAGCTCTTCTAGGGTTATTCATTGACTTAGAGACCTTATTTAAAATCTTGAAAAATGTTTTATGAAAAATCAAAGCAAGAGAGCAAAAACAATTTTTGAAAACTAAAATGAAAAATCTAAAATGGTCTGCCCAAACGACTGAGGTACACCCTCAGAAGACTGAAGATATACTTCAGAAGACTGGAGAATTAGTTCAGTCTATTAAAGCTTTTTCTGAAGGAAATTAGAAGAGGCAATACACCCTCAAAATACTGAACCCTTAGTTCAGTCGTCTAATCTAGGACTTCAGAAGATTGAATCTTCAATTCAGTGGTCTGATCTTGTGTCCAGTACAAATTTTTCAGTGTGTTAAGGAACATCCGAAGACTAAACCCAATAGTTTAGTCGTCTGAACACTGTTAACGATTAGAAATTTTAAATGTTTTAAATTTCAAATAATGGTTTCTTGTGCTCCAAATTTTCTAAAAACTTGGAAGATACTCCAAGTAATTTGGGGCAACACGAAAATACTTTTCTAAGCCTATAAATACATGGTTTTGCAAATCAAATCATACCAAGAATTGAAAAATCTGTTTTAAGTCTAAAAGCACACTTGCTCTATCAAAGCTCTCTCTTGCTCACTCATTGCAAAATCTAAATTACTGAATTTCTAGAGTGCTGATCCATCCTCCTTTGATTTCTACTACTGATCCTCATATAAAGAAGGATATTGGTGAAATCTTACTAAAGTTTCAATCTTATTTCTATTTGATATTTAAATATTGAAGTATCTAGTGTTTGAAATTGTACTAATCTGCTATATGTGAGAGTATTCTTGTACGCAAAGTTTATTTCTTGTCTTTTTTAGTTTCTTTGACGATTCCAGGTTATTGGATCATTGACCGAGAGTGAGGTATCACTTGAAGAGGTGTAGCTCTAGCCTATTGAAGGAGTGACCGAGTGTGGGGTATCGCTTGAAGTGATATTGCTTTAGCCTACTTAAGGAATGTCTAAGCGTGGGGTATCACTTGTAATGGTTTGTTCCGCCCAGAAATGAATGATATAGTGGAATCTTTTGGTGGTATTGGCCAAAGGTGAAGACGTAGGCTAGGGATAAGCCGAACCCCATAAAAAACGTGGTGTCACTCTCTTCCTTACTCTCTTTATTTTTCAGCATATATACTTTGTTGTGTGTGAGTGCAAAGTGCAGGTAGCTAAAGTTAAGAATTGAGAATAACAAGAAGACTCTTAATGAAAGAAAGTACGTTTTGATTAAACATTTGAGGAAATCTAAAAAGGGAGTACGTTGTTTAATCGTTTGCAAAAATATTTATTAAGAGAAGTGCAAACAAATTTTCATTCAATACAAGGCTTGAAACAAACTCATACATTCACAGGGTTGCAAAAGCTGAAAGTGCTAAAGACCTAAATACTTCATCTTGGTTTGGTATCTTTGGTTGTTTACTTTAAAGTTGTTGATTGGTTGATTGTTTGAGTTTTGATATGTTTTGCTTTGTGGATTGAATAAGTAAATAAAACTTTGCTGTGTGATTGTTAAATTAACAAAACGTTTAAGAATTCTTGCAAAGAATTAAAAGAAAATTTTAAAACTCAATTCACCCCCAGCTTGGGACTACACCTTAACTTTCACTTTCGTCAACGTCAGTTCTCCCTTGGCTACTCTAGTATACAAATCGCATGAAAAATGGAGGAGGAAGACTTTGAAAAAGCAGAGCAATGTAAGACATTAATTGCCTCAAATAAAATTATGATCATATTTATTGAGGTACTATGAAAGGTCTTTAATATTAAATATAATAATGTTATCACAATATACAATAATGATATCTCGGAATAAGAGAAGTCTATAGTTATGATAAATTATGTATATTAATTAATCACTTGATGGAAGTGATTAATATATCAAGGAGGTTTGAGGCTGGTCCTATCTCAACCTAGAAATCTTGTGCTAAGATTTCCATCAAATTAAGAAAGAGCATAAGGAAGCGTAAGGTTGTGAGATAGAAACACAGTCTAAGAATATACGCTTGGAGGATATGGATCAAGGTATGATTTTCTTTAACGTTTGTTGTGTAAAATTACAAGTTTCGAAGGTCCTTAAAATAAAAATGTATAAATCATGTTTATGTTTAAACTTTCATGTGGTATCAGAGCCAAGTTGTTGAAACTCGTGATTTTTTATTATGATTAAAGGTTCATGTTTCGTTAATTTTAGTTCATGAATCAAGGCACAATAACCTTCTGCTTTTCTAAGGTATAACAATGTAAGTGTGGTACGCCTTGGATAATAAAGTCTGACGGTGCAGAACCTTTGTTGTGATAATAAATATATATAAATATATATTAATGTCATTATGCTACGCGATTGAGTGGCTGGAATGATTTTATAATTATTTAAATAAAAGAAATGTTATTTTTGAAGGTACAAATTTATTCCTTTTGTGACGCAAAGTTATATAAATTTTATGACCTGATTCGTAAAAATCAATAGGATATATAATGTTAATGCATGCTAACATGAATCTGCAAGCATTCTGTTAGCATGTTTATTTTACTCACAACATTGTGATATTATAAAGTTTTTTGATTTCAATCACCACAGTGATTAAATCATTAAGTAAAGTTCTTATATGTTTGACATCAAAAATCACCGAAAGGTTGATTAATTGTTCTTATAATATAAGGATAATGATTTGATAATATTATTATGTATTATTATCTATTTATCCAAAGATAATAGATACTTATAATGAGTGCATATAATGTTACCAAAGTATTTAATTAGCATAATTTTAAAGCTTTTTATATTAATTTTTCTCCCAAAAGAAAACATTAATATATTTATGTTTAATTATTTCATTCAAGCATTAAGTGTGTTTAATTCTTCAAGTATCCGTGTCTGGATCGTTACACTTGCATGCTTCATATGTTCCAATGTTTAATGGGTTGAATTTTACTGATTGGAGTGAACAAGTTCAATATTACCTCGGTGTATTGAATCTTGATTTGGCACTCTTAAATGATCAGTCTACTGCTATTACTGATTCTAGCAATGTTGAAGAAATAATCTATTATAATAATTGGGAAAGATCAAACAAATTAAGTTTGATGTTTATACAAATAAGTGTTGCCAATAACATCAAGACAACTATTCCCAAAACTGAAAGTAGAAGAGTTTTTAAAGTTTATGGGAGAGCGTTCCCAAACAGTAGATAAGTCTCTTGTTAGGACATTAATGGGTATGTTAACCACCATGAATTTGATGGTTCACGTACTATGCATGAGCATGTTATTGAAATGACAAATATTGCAGCAAAACTAAAGACTATGTGATTGGATGTGAATGAAAATTTCCTCATTCAGTTAATTTTAAACTCATTACCGATTGAGTATGGAGCTTTTCAAATGAACTATAACACCATGAAAGATAAATGGAATGTGCATGAGTTACACAGTATGGTAGTTCAAGAGGAAACACGATTGAACAATCAAGGAATTCACTCTATTCATTATATGAACAATCAAGGAGCAATTTCATGGAAGAGTGCGAAGTAGTCAATAATTGTTGCGTCCACTATGAAAGCTGAATTTGTAACTTGCTTTGAGGTTACAGTTCAGACTAATTGGTTGCGAAACTTTATTTCAGGACTTGGAATAGTCGACAATATCGTTAAACTACTGAAAATTTATTGTGATAATTCCGCAGCTCTCTTCTTCTCTAAGCATGATAACTATTCAAAGGGTGCTAAGCATATGGAATTGAAATACTTTGTTATTAAAGAAGAAGTATAGAAACAAAAAGTTTCAATCGAACATATTAGCACCGATTGTATGATTGCTGATCCTTTGACGAAAGCATTGTCGCCCAAAACATTTATTGGTCATGTTGAAAAGATGAGCATTATTGAACCTTAATGTATGTTGTTTAATTGATACTTGAGCTCGATAATGAAAATGTTTCTGTTATTTCTGTTTTACATTTTTGTATACATAATTGCTATGAAATAATGATAACAAGATTATCTCAATTAAGTCATTAAAGTTGGACCTAATGTATGTCTCTCACTTAAAGATCATTATATGTAGTGGAACTTGTATCGTAGTGCATGGAAGGGACTATATTAATAAAGATGACATGAGACCACTATGACTCCTACAAGTTTTTTACATATTAATGATAACTAATGTATGCGCATTATGTTTATATGATTAACTACATTAAGAAATTTCACTTGAGTCAAGTGGGAGAATGTAAGACATTAATAGTCTCAAATAAAATTATAATCATACTTATTGAGGTAATATGAAAGGTGTTTAATATTAAATAGAATAATGTTATCATAATTTACAATAATGATATCTTGGAATATGAGAAGTTTATAGTTGTGATAAATTATGTATATTAATTAATCACTTGATGGAAGTGATTAATATATAAAGGAGGTTTGAAGCTGATCCTATCTTAACCTAGAAAGTTTGTGCTAATATTTCTATCAAATCAAGAAAGATTGTGAAATAGAAACACAATCTATGGATATACGCTTGAGGATTATGGATCAATGTATGATTTTTTTTAACATTTGTTGTATAAAATTACGAGTTTCGAAGGTTCTTAAAATTAAAATGTATAAATCATGTTTATGTTTAAACTTACAAGCAAAAGGCACTAAATGGTTCAGTATTTTTTACTACCACGCATCAAATGGGGCCTAGCTCTGCTAGGCAAAAGATGCCGGCTCATCAAATGTCTTTTGTTTAAAACATACTAGATAATCTAACGTCTTTTACTTATACTGAATTATCTCGGAGTTTTACAAGAGAATTAAAGTTTTCCGTACCTTTATTAAATATTTTTATATAAAAAAAACCAGAAAAGGAAAAACTCCCGTCTAGGCGCCTCTCGTCCCTCTTCTACAGTATTATCATCTTCAAGATGAGCGACGAACAGTCCCTGACGGCCTAATATCATCCTCTTCGTCACTGCCGTTACGATCCTCATCATCGCGTCGGCTTTTGTAGTAAGCTTTCTTAATTTTTATCTTCAATTATTTGCTTTGAAAGTTGTTCAATTTTTTTTTCAATTTCTTTTATTTTCTTTTCTGTTTTGATTCATTCTCTTCGAAATTCAGCGGCAGCAGCTGAGTAACTGATTATGGCGACTCAATCTATGGCTCCTCCCGTGCAGGCGGACAACAATCCCCAAAACCCAGGTGAGTTTATGGTTTTTTTTTTCTTGTTTCTTTTAATTTTCCTCTCATGTAAATCTGGTAATTATCTGAGCTTGGATTCCGCAATTCTTGTTTTGTTTGGTCGCTGGGAAAATTTGAGGGAAAGAAATGAAAAAGAAAATTTAGGCTGCTTGGCATCACTGCAAAAATTGTGGAAACAAAAACCGGAATGGAAAACAAAAGCTAGAAAGCTGAAACTGGCAAATGGTCTCAGAAGTGAAAGTGTGAAACAAATTTAAACCTGAATGAATATATGTTCATTTTTTCCTTGCATCGAATTACAATTTATAAGTATGATTGGAGTAAAGAAAATGCAAAAAAAAAAAAAGGCAAAAAAAAAAAAAAATAGAAGACAATATATAAAAATGGAAATTATAATTATTTTACTTAAGTTTTATAATTTAAATTCACTTTTTTTTTGTGCTCCAAGAACAAAACAATATTATGGTATATGAAGGTTGAAAAATGGTGTAGGTATATCATTAGTTTTATTTCAAATTATGTGGCAATTTGATTTTATTTTTTCATTAAAAATATTGTACACAATGATTTAATCCACAAAAGTGACTTTTGAATTTTTTAGATAAAATAATTTTGAATATTAAAGTTTTGTGAAAATATATTCATTATATTGTCACAACAATTGAAAATTAGAAAATCTTGTTTTAAATAGAAACTAAAAACTAGCAAAACTAACAAAAACATTGTTGTTACCTCTTTTTTAACTATATTGCAATGAGAAAAAAAAAAAAAAACAGAAATGAAACCAATCGGCCCCATACGTTTTTGTTGATAAGGTCACTACATAATTTAATGGAGCTCTTTAACTACAGAGCTTGGTCAATATTCAAAGTGCATTGACTCCAGCAGGCATGACATTGGAACCTATTTTTGCTGCTATCCTTCTATATTTTCTTGGCTTCACCATCATACTTGCATGCCTCAGTATCAGCTTCCGGCCAGCTTGCTGACCTCTGTGCTGTTCCTATCCAGTGCTTCAGTTGGTTTGTCAGTGTTGAGCCTTGTTTTAAAAGTTTTGCTTTATTTGTATTGCCTTTTATCCACTTTGGTCCCCTTTTGGATAAATGCAGTGGTTATGATTCTTGGGAATGTGAAGCAAAAATATGTTGAAAAATGTTCTTATTTCAATTGATTTATTTGCAAGATACTAGGATGGAAATGGGATGCGTTGTGCTATGCCAAAAAAATAGGTGCATTACAACTTAATTTTTTGGGCGCTCAAATTTATCTTCCTAAGTATAGCATCAAATAAGTATCACGCGGCATGCTTTTTAAGTTAACTAGTATTCCAAAAAAAAAAAATTCTTTTCACCCAAAATTTTTTTTCCTTGGAAAATTTCCCTGGAAACATTTGTTTTGAAGACATGAGGATGGAGCCTAAGGCTAAGGCTATGTTTGGTAGGAAGGATAAGGGAAATGAAGGAAAGGTTTACTTTTCCTGTTGTTTGGTTGAATGGAGGAAAATGGAAGGAAAGACAATGCTGATAGGGTAAAGTAGTAATTTTAGTCAATTACATTAATGGGAAAGTCTCTTTTCATTCTATTTTCCTCCCATTTTGGAGGGATTAATTTATAATGGGAGAGGAAAGCATTTTTCCTTCCTTAGCTTTCCACACTACGAAAGGAAGAAAATAGAAGTTTCCACGGTTCCCCCCACTTATCCTTCTTCCTTTTTCCTTCCTTCCCTATTACCAAACACAATATAAAAGATTTTTAATTTTTATGTTGTAAGCACATGAAACTAAATAGAAAAGAAATGAAAGTGAAATGGAAGCTTGAATTATGATCGATTTTGTTTCTTTTTATGCACAAGCAAGGCCATTACTTGGTGTTTGATCCTCCTAATTAGATTCTAAGGGGGTGTTGGTTTGTGACATCTTTCAATATTCTCAAGAATGTGATGCCTATTGCCCCCAGGGCGTAGCTCAGGTGGTCGAGCGAATAACCGGGAGTGCCTTTCACGAGGTCAGCATTTGCGCCTCCTAGGTTCGATTCCTCCCCTGAGCTCCTGATTTACATTCCTCGTCATGATGTGGGGCCAGATCCACGGGGCGTGGGATTAGTCGCAGACCGTAAAAACGGATGCAGACACCCGGCGTAACCCAAAAAAAAAAAAAAAAAAAGAATGTGATGCCTATGACATTTCATTCCCAAGTTTATTTGAGAAGGGAAATCTAAAGTGGTACGAATGTCCACATTCCTGGGAATGAAAGGATTCCCATGAGACATGGACATCCTATTCCCACCTCTCCCCATGGGTAAGTTTCATAGGAATCCTACTTTTTGACCCAAATTGGCCTCACTATTTTGGATTTTGGACAATAATGCCCTTGTAGTATAATATAATCACACTCTTGAGATAATACATTATTGATAAAATAAAAGTAAAAATTTTAATTAGCATAAATATTAATTATTTTTAATTAGGAAAATATATAAAATTTTAATTAAAGATATTAATTACAAAGTTCTAATTAAACATTTAATTAATTTTTAATTATAAAATAATTAAAATTTTAATTGATTTTTTAATAAAAAAATATTAGAATGGCAATTAAAAATATTGATTAACATAAATATTAATTAATTTGTTAATTAGAAAATATAAAAATGTTAATTAGAAAATTTTAATTATTTTTTAATTAGATAATATTTAAAATGTGTATTAAAAATGTTAAATATTTATGTTAATTAACGTTTTAATTGACATTTATAATTTATTAAACAAAGGTAATATTTTTTATTTATTTATAAAAATTTAATTCAATAGTTAATATTCAAACACTGTATTTCCCTCAATTATTTTGGTTACTTGATTATAAGTGTTAGATGTCTTAAAATACTTATTAATATTCTCATGTTGAACCAAACATTAGCTTGGGAATCCTATGAACAGTCTTAGGACTCTTACAATGCAAATCAAACAAAAATATTCCCATGGGGCAAACATCCTATTCCTAGGAATGAGAATCGTGGGAGTGTTATCTCCATGAAAATATTTTTGATGTCGTGAACCAAATGCCTATTATGATTCCCAACTCAATTGAGATTTCTATTTAATGTGTTTGGATTCCCAAATAAATTAGGACTGAGTCCATTAAGGACTTGGATTGGGATATTTTACATTCCAAATAGGAATAGGGTTCCCTACCTGATATATGTAACCTTATGCGGCTTTTTCTTTCAAGCAATAACATAATTCATCGCCTTTGACTGATTTGGAGGTAGATTTTCTTGAAGTGATCAACCTTATTTTCTCTTTTTATTTTCTATCCTTACAATCTCCCTAATTTCCCTATGATAAAACCCTAGGGTCTTATCATTTGGTATTAGAATCGGTGTTCTTGTGGATGCCATTAATCTGCCGATAAAGATCATCTTCACTCATATGCAATGGCCTCAAAAAATTCAGATGAGTTCTAGAATGGAAGCTAGGCTAGAGGTTGAACTTAGCAATATGTTTAAGCCTCAGTGAAGAGATCCAAGCATCCCTCCCTAAAACAACACTGTGCATCTTCCCATAATGAGACAGAAGATGATGCCTCTATGTCAACCAATAGTATGGAGCAGCCATATGTGCGCAAAAGAGGTTACCAAGGAGAGCATTTGATCATGGTCCTTCTCGCATGAAGGGGGAATTTCCTCAGTGGGACAATGATGATCCTATTGGTTGGGTTTCTAGGGTTGAAAAATACTTTTTCTTTCACTGCACTCTAGAAATATCTAAATTTGAGATTTCTGCTATTAGTCTGAATGGCGATGGTATTCAATGGTATAACTAGTTTGAAGCTTATAATGGAATGCCTTCATGGGCAGTGTTAATGGTTATTTAGTCATTTAGCATTATTATTAATTGTTAGAGTTTGGTTTGTTATAAGTGTAAGTTAGTAAGGGTATTATGGCCATTGCTATTGTACTTGATATTATAAATAGAGGGAGAGACCTATCACTGAGTTTAGGTCTTCCATTTTACCCAATTATTCAACATGGTATCAGAGCATGATTCTGAAACCTAAACCCTAAATGTTGCAACCACCATTAAACTGAAGCCTGAAACTCAAAATCCGCTGCATGTCTATCATCATAGAAGATTTTGTAATGATACTATAACCCTAGAGAACAGCCAGCAGCAGCAGAACGTCAGACCAGTTGCTGGAATTTTCTGGGCGACATTGCCAGTTCGACAACATCAAATCCACTATAGATTTGTCAAAACCAACACCATAGTCACCCACAGACACTGCCGATCTGCCCCCCACTGAAATCCCACCTCCAGGCAGTGTCCCATGTGTCTTCATGTGCTGGACGAAGGCTGCCAGGGCTGACCCCATGCGCCAGCGTGTGAAGCCACTTTCAGGCATGGTTTTGACGTGAAATGATCCAGCAGTTCCAATCTCTCTATCAACATGTTTTTGGAGTTCTTCGTGATGTTTTTTGCCCAAAGATCTCACCTTTTTTAATTCCTCAAGTGCGGCACCCAAGGAATGGTTGTTTGATGCTTCGTGAAGCAGTTTATCAATGGTTATTGAGTTTTTTGGGTCTGAAACAGTGAGATTTGCTGTGTTTTTTGATTCAATGATCTAATTCCTTCCTTATATCAAAATATCAAGCTGTTGGACATGTGTTTTGCTCGAAGATCCAATCTTTGTTTAACCATGTACTTGTGGTAATTCGTCAATTGTTGTTCGGTGTGAGCAACAGTCATTGATGACTTTCTTGGAGCAGTGACAGTGTTCATAAGCTGTTTTTTGTGAGGCTATTAGCAGTGTTATATCAGTTAGTTGGTGATTTCTCCATGGTAGTTTTAGTGGTTTACTTCTTCAATTGTTTCAGCGCTGTGAGTTGCTTTCTTGTGGCTGTGTTTGAGTTTCTTGGTGCTGTGACAGTCTTGTACTGATTTATTTGTGACTTGTTCATGGTTGGTCACCTTGTTCGTGATTGTTTTGTTTGTTCAAAAAATTAATATTATGGTAATTGGTTCCTTCATTAATCACTTGTTTGAGTGAACTGCGTACTATGACTATATTAGAGGAGGAGTATTCAAGATTTCTACAGTATCGGTCGTCTCAACAAGCATCTTCTCACATTGCGTCTTTTGCCCAGAAAGTTAATCCTACAATCTGTATGCCATTTGGTATCCTTCCTACTAGTCCTTGGGTTATCAATCTTGTTGCCACGGACTATATAATAGGTGCAACCAACTTCTTTTATGATCTCTAGTATCCTAAAAATCTACCTCAAGTTACCCTTGTTGATGGGTCCACTATTGTTGTTAAGGGGATAGGACAGTAAATCCTGCTCCTTCCATCTCTCTTTCTTCTGCTTTATACATTCCTAAATCTCCTTTCAATCTCATGTCAGTTAGTAAGCTTACAAAGTCACTAAATTGTTCTGTCACATTCTTTCCTGATTCTATGGTTATTCAGGATTTGCACTGTCGCAGCTACACCCCTTCAAATCCATTGTCGCCTTGGTTATCCGTCTTTGGACAAGTTGAAATAGATGGTTCCTACATTAAGTTTTGTATCTAATCTTAAGTGTGAGTCTTCTCAGGTCGACAAACAAGTGGTTAGTCCTTTCATGCTAGTCCATTCCGATATCTGGGGTCTTAGTCATGTCATATCAAAGTTGGGGTTTCGGTACTTTGTTACATTTGTTGATGACTACTCTAGGATGACGTGGTTATATTCAACGAAAATCGTTCTGAGTTGTTTGATATCTTTTGTGCCTTCTGTTTCCAAATAAGGACTTAATTTGATATGCCAGTCGGGATACTTTGTAGTGATAATGCTAAGGAGTACTTCAGTATCCAATTTAGTAGTTATATGACTAGCTCCGGTATGATCCATCAAGCCTTTTGTGCCCACACTCCACAACAAAATGGGGCTGTAGAGCGAAAAATAGACATATTCTTGAAGTCACTTGTACCTTATTGTATCAAATGAATGTTCCCAAAGTTTTTTGGAGTGATGCTGTGCTCATATCATGTTCCCTCATCAATAAAATGCCATGCTCTATCCTTGGCGGCAAAATCCCATATTCATTTATCTTCCCTAAGGCTCCTTTGTTCTCCATTCCTCAAATATTCGATTGTGTGTCCTTTGTCCATTAGTTAACTCCAGGAATGGATAAATTGGATCCTTGTGCTATCAAATGTATCTTTTCGGGCTATTCCTATACTCAAAAAGGATATTGATGTTATAGTTCTACTTTACATCGATTTTTTGTCTTTACTGATGTCACCTTCTTAGAGTCTACATCATACTATGATTCCTTGAGTTCTGTTGACCTTAATGAGTCTCTTCCTCGGCCTTGCCTTCCAAATCCAAACCAAGTATCTATGTCCAATCCTCCTACATTTTCATCTAATTTAAGTCCTTCTCATTGCTTGGATCATCCCAATTTACAGGTATACACATGGCAACTCAAGGGGGAAGTGCCTCCTCCAGCTTCTACTACCGTGCCTCTAGTTCCCTCATCGAATGATCTTATTTCCCATGATGTTGATCCTCCTATAGCTGTTCGAAAAAGGTAAATGCACTTGTACTCAACATCCGATCTCTAATTTTGTTTGTTATGATTTATTGTCACCCACGTATTATTGTTTTGTTAGTACTTTGTCTTTCGTTGCTCCTCCAAAATCTATTTCTGAAGCTCTATCCCATTCTGGGTGGAGGACAGAAATGGTTGAAGAGATGCGTGCACTACTTGATAATAGAACTTGGGATTTGGTGCTTCTTCCTCCTAATAAGTCAGTGGTTGGTTGTCGTTGGGTGTAAGTTGTGAAAGTCTATCTTGATGGTTATGTGGCTCATTTGAAGGCCCTTCTTGCTACTAAGGGGTATATTCAGGTGTGTTGTTTGGATTATTCTGAGTCATTCTCTTTGGTTGCCAAAATTGCCTCAGTACGTTTGTTCATTTCTTTAGCCACCACTTGTCATTGGCCTCTAAATCTATTAGATGTGAAGAATGCTTTCCTACATGGTGATCTTCCTGAGGAGGTATATATGGAGCAACCACCTGGATTTGTTGCTCAGGGAGAGTCAGGCTCAGTATGTCGACTTAAGAAATCATTGTATGGTTTAAAACAATCTCTAAGGGCATGGTTTGGCCGTTTTAGTGTTGTCGTACTTGAGTTTGGCCTTCATCGGTTTGCAGTAGATCACTCTATTTTTTATTGTCATACTCCATTTGGCAAGATTTTGCTTATTGTTTATCTGTATGACATTGTGATCACTGGTGATGATGATCAAGGCATCCAAGACCTAAAGCTTTTCCTATAGACCAAGGACTTGGGACCATTGAAGTACTTCTTGGGTATAGAAGTATCGAGATCTTGTATAAGAACTGTATTTTCACAGAGAAAATATGTTCTTGATCTTTTAGATGTGACAGGGCTATTGGGATCCAAACTTGTTGATACACCCATGGATCCCAATAGTTAGTGTTAGATATGAGTGATTTGTTGCCTAGCCCAGGTCGATATAGGAGACTTGTTGGAAAGTTGAATTATCTCACAGTCACTTGACCGGATATATCCTTCGCAACAAGTGTTTAGTAAGTTTCTCGATTCCTCGAGAACAAGTTACTAGGATGTAGTAATTCACATTTTGAGATATCTCAAAGGTGCACTAGGGAGATATCAAGATCAGGGTAACACTCATATTGAGGGGATATACACAGATGCATATTGGGCCAGGTCACCTTTCGACCAAAGATCGACAACTGGGTATTGTATCTTTGTCAGTGGTAATTTGGTGTTTGGGAAAAGTAAGAAACAAACTGTGGTGGCCAGGTTGAGTGTTGAGTCAGAATACAGGGCTATGGGGCACACTACATGTGAACTTGTTTGGCTAAAGAACATGTCGAAAGAACTAGGTTTTCCACATTCTCAGCCTATGGAGTTGATGTGTGATGATCAAAGTGCTATTCATATTGCCTCCAACCTTGTCTTCCATGAGCGGACAAAGCATATTGAAGTTGATTGTCATTTTATTCGAGAGTTCACTAAAGCCTTGCGAGGTGTTTGTGTGAAATTCATTTGTAACAAGCTAGGAGCATATGATATGTATGTTCCAACTTGAGGGGGAGTGTTAATGGTTATTTAGTCATTTAGCATTATTATTAATTGTTAGAGTTTGGTTTGTAATAAGTGTAAGTTAGCAAGGGTATTATGGTCATTCCCATTGTACTTGATATATCTTATAAATAGAGGGAGAGACCTATCATTGAGTTTAAGTCTTCCATTTTACCCAATTATTCAACAAGCATAATTTGTTTTTGGATTACTTGTTCAATTTGAGCCCATTGGATATGAGAATATTGATGAGAGCTTGCCAAAATAAACCAAAATAGCATTGTCTTGGAGTACCAGACACAATTTGAGTGGCTATCAAATATAACTAAAGATTGGAACAAAAGCTAACTCATCAGTACTTTTATTGAAGGTATCCTACTTGACATTTGGCGTGAGGTCAAAGTGTGTTAGCCACGGACTATGATTGCTGCAATTTCCCTACTTGACATTCGGTGAGGTCAAAGTGCGTTAGCCACGGACTATGATTTTTGCAATTTCCTTTGCACGGTTAAAAGAAGAGAAGTTAGGACGAGAAAGACATCGCTCCAACAAGACCATTAGCAAGCAGAATGCCACCAACACCATCACACCACCTGCTTCTTGCAATCGTCCTACCAAACAATTGACTCAAGAGGAACTCAAAGTGCAAACGACAAAGGGTTTGTGTTGGCATTGTGATGAGAAGTGTAAATAGGGGACATAATTGCAAAAAGGGACAACTCTTGATGATTGAACTAGTGGAGGAGCAAGAAGAGGTTGAGAACGACTGTACTGATTCTAATAAGGAAGACATGGAATTTGAGGATAATGATAAATCTATCGCTTCTTTAGTTCATGCTTTAGCCGGGTATGCTAATCCCCAAACCATGAAAATTAATGGCTTCCTAAAATGCCAACCAGTCATTATCTTAATTTAATACAGGTAGCATTAATAATTTCATGAATACTAAAATGCTAAACGACTAGCTTATCTTGTGGAGTAATGTGAAAAGTTTGATATAAAGGTGTTGGAAGGTTTCAAATCTGTTTAGTCAACTTTCCTATTTTTCTAAGAGAATCTCGGCTGTAAATGTGTGAATATCCTAGAATATTTAGTTTCCTTAGAAGTTAGCATCTTTGATTCTTTCCTTCTTGGTTCTTTCCTTCTATTCTTCTGCTATACATCTATTTATGCAGACCTGTACCTATGTTATGATGAATGAGAATTATTTTTTTCCACCAGAAGCTATCTTATTCTAGATGGTATCAGAGCTAGGTCCGGCTCTTGGCCTTGTGTAAACCCTAGTTTCCCTTGGCGGCTCCAATCTGACCCTAATCTCTATAGGGTTTTCTTTTTGTTCAACTCTACCCTAATCTCTTCTGTTGCTGTAGCCATGGCTGAAACCAGACCTACCCATTCTGAATCTTTCCTGTCCAATTTACCAATATACGATTGAATGATGCCAACTTCCTGCGGTGGTCACAATTTGTTAGGATGTATATTCGTGGAAGAGGGAAGATAGGGTATTTGACTGGTGAAGCTAAGGAGCTCGAGAAGACAGACCCATCTTATGCTATATGGGATGCTGAAAATTCCATGGTGATGGCATGGCTCGTGAATGCTATGGATGAAGAGATTAGTGCTAATTACATGTGCTATTCTACTGCAAAGGAACTCTAGGACAATGTGAGTCAGATGTACTCTGACCTTGGGAATTACTCTCAGATTTATGAACTGTAGCAGAAGATCAGTAATACTTATCAAGGAGATGGCAGTGTAACAATGTATTTCAATGTTCTTAAGGGCCTATGGCAAGATCTAGATTTATTCAATGATTATGAATGGAAAAAATCTTGCTGATTGCAATCACAATAAGAAGATGGTGGAGAATGCAAGAATTTTTAAATTCTTGGCTGGACTTAATGATGAGTTTGATGAAGTAAGGGGAAGAATCCTAGGGAGACAGCCTCTACCCCCACTCGGGGAAGTATTTTTTGAAGTATGACGAGAAGATTGTCGAAGGAGTGTGATGATAAAGAAAAAGGAGCATGAGATTCTAGAAAATTCTGCTCTACTTGCTACCAATAATTCTGCTCCTCATGCTGCTGGTAACACAGATTTGGCTACTGCCAATATTTCTGCATAGCGGCCTTACTCTAATCAAAGGAGGTTGGAAGGTAAGCCTTGAGTATGGTGTGACTATTGCAATAAGCCATGCCACACTCGAGAAAATCGCTGGAAACTCCATGGAAAGCCAGCAAACTGGAAGAGCAACAAATAGGGACCCTCTGGTAGCAATCATGAAGTCCCTAAAGCCAATGAAGCTAATTTCCTAAGTGCTGAGCAGGTGGATCATCTTCTTCAACTGCTGAAATCTACTTCTACCTCTGGTCTTCCTACTTGTTCATTGGCCCAAACAGGTGATAACTCTAGTGCCTAACCTTGTTGCTTAAATCTTGTACCATGGATTATTGATTCAGGTGCATTTGATCACATGACCAGTACCTCACAATTGTTTCAATCTTATTCTCCTTGTTTTGGTAATAAAAAGATTAGAATTGCCGATGGAAGTTTTTCATATATTGTTGGAACATGTTCTGTCCAAATCTTCGAAAAAATAGAACTCAAATATGTCCTTCACGTCCCTAAACTTGCTTGTAACCTACTATCTGTTAGTAAACTCTCACGGGATTCTAATTGTTGTGTCATTTTTTTTTTATGCCCATTGTGAATTTCGGGACCAACTCTTGGGGAGGATGATTGGCAGTGCTAGGATGATTGATGGACTTTACTACTTCGATGAGACTTTATATAACAATAAACAAGCTCAGGGTTTGAGTAGTAGTACTAGTTCCGTTTCTGTACGTGAACAAATAATGCTTTGGCATCTTAGACTAGGACATCCTAGTTTTCTCTATTTAAGACATTTGTTTCCTAGCTTATTTAAAAAACTGGATTGCAATTCTCTTCATTGTGATGTTTGCCACATATCCAAAAGTCACTGAAGCACCTATCAATCAAAAGCTTATCATTCTTCCAAACCTTTTTATTTAATTCATAGTGATGTTTGGGGTCCCTTAAAAATCACTACTACTTCTGGTAAGAAATGGTTTGTTACATTTATTGATGATCGTACACGTTTGTGTTGGGTGTACTTATTGAGTGACAAATCTGAGGTTGAAATTTTTTTTTAGGTTTTTTATAATATGGTTGAAACCCAGTTCCGAATGAAAATTAGTATCCTTAGAACTGATAATGGTACTGAATATTTAAACAAATGTTTAGGAACGTTTCTTTCAACAAAGGGTAGTCAACATTAATCTACTTGTCGTGACACCCCACAACAAAATGGCATTGCTGAGAGAAAAAATTGCCATTTGTTAGAGGTTGCACGTGCCCTAATGTTTTCAATGCATGTTCCTAAATATCTATGGGGTGATGCTATTTTAACTACATGTTATCGTATTAATAGGATGCCTACTTGAGTGCTAAAATACGTCACTCCCTTAGATTGCCTAAAAAAACTATTTCCTACATGTCGGATAACATCAGACTTGCCTCTAAAAGTGTTTGGATGCACAGTTTTTGTTCATATACCTACCAATCTTCAATCCAGGCTTGATCCTAGGGCAGAAAAATGTGTTTTCCTTGGATATGCTCCTAATAAAAACGGGTACAAATGTTTTAAGCCTCTGACCTGAAAAATTCATATAAGTATGGATGTTGTTTTTATTGAAAACCAGCCCTTTTTCGGCCATATCTATCTTCAGGGGGAGAAAAAGGAAATTGAAGATGAGTTCTGGCAAACCTCTAAGCCTCTTCCAAATGTTTTCCTTGACATTGACATCCACTTTTTAAAGGGTCAGGAAACCGATACTTTAACTAGCGAAAATAATGATGGAAATCCTAGTCTACCTATACAAGGCATACTTGATTCACAAACAGGGGGAGAAGTACTATCAAATATTCCTCATTTGAGCTTTGTGTTTATACCAGAAGAAGAAATCATCAGAATATTAGAGCTCTTTCTTCAAATCCTGAGCAAGGCCAATCATCATCACCTACACAAGTTGGTCCTCCTTCACATACTCCAGGTACTTTTTCTTCTTCAGATCCTTGTTTTGATAATTCTTCTGATCTTGACCTGCCCATTGCCCTTAGGAAAGGAGTTAGAACCTGTACCTCACATCCTACTTCCAACCATCTATCCTATCATAGACTCTCCGATTCTCATAAGGCATTTACTTCAAATGTTTCTCATCTGTTTATTCCAAGAACCATTTAGGAAGCACTAGATCACCCGGAATGGAGATTGGATGTTCAAGAAGAGATGGATGCACTAATTGCTAACGACATAGGGGAAGAAGATTGTTGGCTGTAAATGGGTATTTATAGTAAAATTCAAGGCTGATGGTAGTGTAGAAAGGTACAAAGCAAGACTTGTGACGAAAGGGTTCACACAAACATATGGAATTGACTGCTAGGAAACATTTGCTCCTATAGCCAAGATGAACTCAATCCGTGTGTTGCTCTCTCTAGCAGCTCACTTTAACTAACCCTTATATCAACTAGATGTGAAGAATGCCTTCTTAATTGGAGACTTAGAGGAGGAAGTCTTTATGGATGTACCGCGAGGATTTGAAGGGAAAGGTGGCAAAGGCAAGTGTGCAGATTGAGGAAATCATTGTATGGACTCAAACAATCTTCTAGAGCTTGGTTTGAACGCTTTGGGAAGGTAGTAAAGAGTCATGGCTACAGCCAAGGTCAAGCAGATCATACTATGTTCTATAGACACTCGAGTGAAGGTAAAATGGCTATCCTTATTGTCTATGTAGATGATATAATTCTGACAGGTGATGATAGCAATGAGCTAGAAAGGTTAAAGAAATCCTTGCTCAAGAATTTGAGATCAAAGACTTAGGAAACTTGAAGTATTTTCTTGGTATGGAATTTGCAAGGTTAAAGAAAGGAATTTTTGTTTCCCAACGCAAGTATGTGCTTGATTTACTTGGAGAAATAGGTCTTTTAGGGTGCAAAGCAGTAGAAACACCTATAGAGCCGAACATAAGACTCCAACTAGCTAAGGTTGAAGAAGTGATCAACAGAGAGCAATACCAAAGATTGGTAGGGAAACTCCTTTATCTCTCTCATACACGTCCTGACATAGCCTTTGCAACAAGCGTGGTATGTCAATTTATGCACTCACCAGGACCCAAGCATTTTGATGCTGTGTACAGGATTCTAAGGTACCTAAAAGGGACTCCAGGTAAAGGTTTATTATTTGGAGGACATGGGAATTTACAGGTTGAAGTATGCACTAATGCAGATTGGGCTGGAAGTACCACTGATAGAAGGTCAACTTCTGGCTATTGCACCTTTGTTGGAGGAAACCTAGTAACATGGCACAACAAGAAACAAAATATGGTGGCAAGGAGTAGTGCAGAGGTAGAATTTAGGGTTGTTGCTCATGGAATTTGTGAAGCACTATGGATCAAAAGGTTGCTGGAAGAATTAAAGATTACTAATTCACTACCAAAAGGTTGCTGGAAGAATTAAAGATTACTAATTCACTACCAATGAAATTGTAATGTGACAATAAAGCTGCAATAGCTATCGCTCACAGTCCATTTCTTCATGATAGAACTAAACATGTGGAGGTAGACAAGCATTTTATCAAGGAGAAAATAGATGAGGGAGTAATCTGTCTGCCATATATCTTAACAGCTGAGCAAGTAGCAGACATATTGACAAAGGAACTGCCAAAGAAATAGTTTTAAAACTTCATTAGCAAGCTAGCCATGGAAGATATCTTCAAGCCAGCTTGAGGGGGAGTGTTGGAAAATTTCAAATCTGTTTTGTCAACTTTCCTATTTTTCTAAGAGAATCTCGGCTGTAAATGTGTGAATATCGTAGAATATTTAGTTTCCTTAGAAGTTAGCATCTTTAATTCTTTCCTTCTTGGTTCTTTCCTTCTATTCTTATGTTGTACATCTATTTATACAGACCTGTACCTATGTTACGATGAATGAGAATTATTTTTTTCCACAAGAAGCTATCTCATTCTAGAAAAGGTTGCAGATGGAAAGAACTTTACATGTTAGAGCAAGTGTCCGAAGGTTGTGCTTACTATTTAGAATCAAGAGTTGTATGTTGATTTCTTTTTACTACACTAGAAGACTATGAAGTGGTTTTGGGTATTGAATGGTTAAAAATTTTAGGTGATATAACTTGGAGTTCTTCTAAACAAATTATGAAGTTCACCATGAACTTCCAGAATGACTCTTAAAGGCAAACATTTTGGTAATGTCACTATAGTTTCAAGACATTGTATGGAGAAGCTCCTTAAAAAGGAGCAACGTGGATGCCTAGTACAACTTCGAGCACTAGAAGAGTTACAACATCAATCTGGCCCGAATGAAGGGCTAGAATCTCTTAATTCAGAGTTTTCTGACTTGTTTGTGGAACCTTAGGAATTGCCACCTCAGTGAATACTTGATCAATGCATTCCTTTATTGCCAAGTAGTAGCTGTACTAATGTCCATCCTTGTCACTATCCTTATTTTCAAAATGTAGAAATATAAAGATAGTTAAAAAGAAGTTAGATGCTGGCATAATTCAACCAAGTTCCATATTCTTCTCCTGTGGTGAGGAAGAAGGATGGTTCTTCGCAGATGTGTGTTGATTATCAAGCACTAAACAAGAACATGTGAAGAATAAATATCCTATCCTTATTGTGGATAGACTCTTGAAGATCACTTATGTCTTTTGCGAATTATACTCACCACTCTTTGTGAGCATCATCTGTTTGTCAATAAATCTAAATGTAGTTTTGCTTGACCGCATGTGGAATACCTTGTGTATATTGTTTCCTAAGAAGGTTTTTCAGTTGATCCTTCTAAAATACAAGTCATGAAAAACTGACTTATTTCACAAACAATCAAGATGCTGCAAGGATTTTTGGGGTTGACTAGTTACTGCCCAAGTTTGTCAAAGATTATGGAAAGATTAGCGCTCCACTAACCGCTCTACTAAACAAGGATGCATTCAAATGGAGTGAGGAAGCTGAACAAGCCTTTTTCAAGGTTAAGCACGCAATGTCCACCACACTAGTTTTGCCTTACCCAACTTTCAACAAGATGTTTGTCACTGAGTCTGATGCATTAAGAGTTGACATTGGTGTAGTAAAATGCAAGACAAACGCAAACGCCCCATTGCTTTTACCAGTAAGGCTCTTTCTTGATCCCGCATAAGCATGTCTTTTTATGACAAAGAGATGCTAGCCATTGTTTAAGCAATTACAAAGTGATCGGCATTTCCAAATCTAAATGATCACAAGAGCCTGAAGTATTTTTTTGAAGCAACGAATCTCTTCCATAGAACAAAAGAAGTGGGTCACTAAGTTGTTGGACTATGACTATGAGATTATTTACAAGAAAGGGGCCGAGAATGTGGTGGTGAATGCACTATCATGACTTCCTGAACAAGTTGAAGTTGTAGCTATTTCTATACCTGCATGTGCTACTCTTGATCAAATTAGGAAGGAATGGTGCAAAATCTAGAGACTAGAGGTATTATCCAAAAGGTATGAGAAGAGCCAACTTTAGTCCTTCCTTGCTTTTTGGGATTCTTTAAACTTACTGTACGATGGGAGGATTTTATTAGTTCTTAATTCAGTCCACAAGCAAACCATATTGCAAGAATTACACGCATCATTGATTGCAAGTAACTTTAGATTTCTTAGAAACTACAAGTGCATTTCTTCAGGTGTTTTATTGGAAGGGAATGAAGGGTGAAATCAAACAGTTTGTGGCAGATTATGATGTTTGTCAATGATAGAAGGATGAAATAGTGGCAAGTCTAAGCCTTCTATAGCCTCTTCTTATTCCAAAGAAGCTTGGACTGATATCTTCATGGATTTCATTGGGGACTGCGATTTTCTTGTGGTAAATATACTATTTTTTTCTTGTGGACCATCTCACAAAATATGCTCAATTTTGTGTTATACCCACCCTTATATTGCTACAAGTGTTGCAACACAAATGAATATGAGCACTCATCATCTATAATCAGATGGGCAAAATGAAGTTGTTAACAAGTGCTTGGAGACTTATCTTTGTTGCTTTGCTAGTGACAAACTGAAAGATTGGGTGTGATGGCGTCCATGGGCCGAATGGTGGTACAATATTCTTATCATTCCTCCATCAAGTTGACTCCATTCGAGGCTGTTCATGGTTGGGCTCCTCTTGTCCTTGCTGGATATTCAGTTGGATCCTCCATAATTGATCAAGTTGATGAGGAGTTACATGATCGAGGTAGAGTGCTTCAGCTTCTTAAGGAAAATATTGTTGCAACTCAAGCTTGTACGAAACAAGAAGTTGATAAGCATTGTAATGGAAGGGAATTATCATTGGAGGACTGGCCTTTTTTCAAGCTACAACCATATAGAATGATATCTGTGACTGTTTGTTCTTTAATGAAATTCTCTCCTCTTTCTATGGGCCTTATAAGATTGTGGAATGTATTGGTCCTGTTTCTTATCATCTTGACTTACCAACAAGTTCTAAGGTACATTGAAGTTTTCATGTTGCTCTTGCCTCAAAAAGAAGTTAAGGGAGCGAGTTACTGAGCAAAGCCACTTGCCTGATATTGCGCCTATTGGTGAGGCTCAAGTGCAGCCACAAGCAATTTTGGATCGCCAAATGGTTGAGTGTAGAAGTTGAGATATAATTGAAGTTGTAGTTCACTAGTCTCATTGACAAGCTGAAGATGCAACTTGGGAAAATTATCAATCCTTGGAGGAGAGATTCCTGGAGTTTATTGATGCTTAGCCTTGAGGACAAAGCTGATTTGAAGGAGGTGGGAGTTAGGATTGCCGAACCAACTGGGATTTCTATTTAATGCGTTAGGATTCCCAAACCAATTGGGATTTCTATTTAATGTTATGTCCCCAAATCAATTGAGATTCCTAATTAATGTGTTACGATTCCCAAATCAGTTGGAATTTCTATTTAATGTTATGATTTCAAAATCAATTGGGATTTCTATTTAATGTGTTAGGATTTCCAAATCAATTAGGATTGAGTTCATTAAGGACTTGGATTGGGATATTTTGCATTCCTAATAGGAGTAGGGTTCCCTACCCTATACATATGTAACCCTACGGGGCTTTCTTATTCAAGCAATAACATAGTTTAGAGCCTTTGACTAATTTGGAGGTAGATCCCCTTGAAGTGATCAACCCTATATTCTCTTTTTATTTTCCATCCTTCCAATTTTCCAATTTCCCTATGATAAAACCCTAGAGTCCTATCAATGTCCCCTAACAGGGAAAATTAAGAGAAGAAATAGATATATTTTAAGAGTTAGAGAGAGAAGAGAGCTGTTTTGAATTTAATTTTATAATTCAGATATATCATTCTTTGCTTATTTTCGTACAACACACCTTTTTTCACAATAAACTATTCACAAACTAAGCAAGTCCTTTTGTAATGGGTAGATATATTCTAGCATTCATCCTAGGCATGGTAACATATATTACTGAGATCCAAATTCTATTCCTAAAATCATCAAATTGCTTAAAGTAACAAAAGAGAAAATTTAATTACTTGACAATTCTAATAAGACTATGTATATGGGTTCTTGAAAGGGGAGGAGAATTTTGGTTGTGAACAAGGAGAGAGGTTGTAGAGAGAATTGGGCAATTCCCGAGAAGCTCAAGCGTGGATGATGGTAGGTGAAAGCTTTTTTGATGGCTGAAAGGATTCCTTGAGCAAATGGAAATATAAAGGAGGTTAGGGGGATTTTAGAGAGAGAGAGAGAGAGATTGATGGCTTTTGTTTCAAGAAGATCCTCATTGATGTATGATTGTGGATATATTTATAGGGGAAAGGTGGATGGGTGTGAGGTGTCATCTTCCTGTTAGAGAATGTTATGTCATGTCTTAGCCAATGAGAAGAAGTGATAAAATTTTTGGCCCATTAAAGTGGGGTGACACATGGTCAGGATAAGGGGAGAAATATGAACACTCACAAATGACACGTGGGGGATGCTTGACAGCTTGAGTGGTCTAGGAAAAGGCTTGGTGTCAGGATTCCCTTTAACAGACTTTGATTCGAGCCTACCAAGCCAAGACTCTCTAGAACATCCCAAGACTAGGGATTGGTAGAGATCCTTGAGACCCTCCACGGGTTTCTGTGACTAATCTGGAGAGCGTGCTGCCAATTTTGATCCCCCCTCCTGCAAATTAACAATTAATCAATAATAGCATGCATATAAATTATATGTGTCAATTTCATTATCTGGGGCGAAATAGTTTCACGCATTTAGAAACTTCTAAAGTATGTTATCTCAAAGCTACTTTCTTAAGGGTCCTGCAGCAATGGGCTATTACTTGGTCTTTTTTATCTGGTCGGTATGATTGATATATGCCAAAATGGTCATCTGCTGGAACAGAAGCACTTCTATTTTACTTTTACCCTGTTATTATGCGTTTCATACGGATAAGCTGTGTCTATCTATATTTTAGAACTTGTACAACCGACAAATGAGGATCAGCGAGATGCAAATGCAGAGGTTGCCAAAGTATCTTCTACACCATCTGTGTTTGTGAACACAGAACCCATGCGAGAAGAACAAGTGCAAAATGCTGTGAAGTTCCTTTCACATCCAAAAGTTAGGGGTTCTCCTGTCATCTACAGACGATCTTTTCTTGAGAAGAAGGGTCTTACAAAGGAGGAGATAGATGAAGCTTTTCGTCGTGTACCTGTAAGCAAAAAAGTTTTATATATTTAATTTTTATGGATGTTAGATTTTTCTATGTTTTGCTGCTAAATGATCATGTGTTACATTGCCTGCAAATCACAGGACCCACCACCAACTCTTTCAAGTGTGCAAGCAGGTAGCACAAATCAAGGTTATTAATGTTAATGCTCTAGTGTAATTCCCATCCAAGAATTCTTGGGTTTGACCAAAGCTTTTCTTTCCTTGTGTGACTAATGCCCTATCTTCCCATATTGATAGCGGATGGGCAGTTGAAACCATCATCAAATGTTCAACCACAATCCCCAGCACAAACTCTGCAGTCTGCAGCAGCTGCTCCTGCAAGTGTTATGTCCACAGTGGGCACTGTGACCAAGTCCAGATTTCAGTGGTCTCATGTCTTTTATACTGTAGGATTACTGGCAGTTTCAGGTGCTGGGACAGCTGTACTTTTTAAGGTATTGTTGAATAACCATACTATCCAGTATTATAGTAGCATTAATAGATACTTTAACAGCTAATTTTCCTCATTAAATGCTGTTATTTGTTTTGTATTTCATCAGCATGCTTCACAACTTTATGCTAGGTTTCTGCAAGTTTGATGTGATCTCACTGATATCATATTTTTTGTTTAGAATGCTATCATTCCCAGGTTGAAATCTTGGATTCGCAAGGTCGTGTTGGAAGATGATACTGATCTTGCAAAGAAAACTAACTCAAAACCTAGTTTGGAAGAAGAAGCAGCAGCTGCTGCAAAAGCAGCCGCAGCCGCAGCTGTTGATGTGGCGAAAGCAAGCCAGGAAATGCTGATATCGAAAAATGAAGGTGGGATTATAAAGTGACTTCAGCTTAATATATTGCATGTGAGGTTGCAGTCCTAAAGATGCTGGTTTTTCACATTTTCCTTCTCTTTTTTTCAATCAGTTCTTTACTGCTGATTAATGGCCTTCTTGAGTGCTAAGTTTTGTTATGTACTTGTCAGAAAGGAGATACTTTCAGGAGTTTATGAATCTGTTAGATGTGCAAACACAGGAAATGAAATCAATGAGTACCGCCATTCAGAAGTTGGAAGGTACTAGTGCAAGTGCTTTTTGATCAAATAAAAATGACCTTCAATTTTTGAAATTCTATTGGTCTGTGGTGTGATTGGACACTTTTAGGAACTTGGTTATGAAGACAACTCCATTTATTAAGGACAAATTATAACTTAGTGTATGCACATGTACACATATCTACTGCATTATCTGCGGGTTTTTGCATATCACAATGTCAACCATATGAGCTCTTCAATCATATTCCCTACTGATTTATGACCACAATTTGACTTCTTTAGTGCACATAAGCCAGGCTTCAGGCCACTATCGTAAATGTCTTTTGCCAACTATAAAGGGTCCAGATTTTGGAGAGCACCTATAGGAAGCTGCCATTTTTTGTTGCATTTTTGGTTCTTTGGTTGCATGTAGTAGTTGCTTCAGGTATAGGTTTATTGCTATCATAATCAGCATCATTGTACTTTGTTAACATGGGTCCAAAGGTTTGATGCATCTTCTCAGCTTTGCTAGAAATACTCTGGACCCTGCCTTTCCTTTATAGAACAGCTATTCTTTTCACATGCTGCAACATTTATTAACTACTCTTAGCTGATGTTTCTTTGAGTTTTCATGAATGCGTGCTGTATGGCCAGCATGTAGAGTGTCAAGTTGTATCACGACTTACATTAGTACTCTCCTTGAATTTCTTGTTTATCAAATACTTTGGTCATTACCTTTGCATGTGCACATTCTAGCACGGGTAAGGGGATTGGCTTGTGCATGCCATATTTCTAGTTGAAACTTTGTTGCTTTTTTTTTTTCTCATTTTTCCATTTTTTGTGACACAATACAAGCCAACTATATGGCTTTTATATCTAAGAAACTGCTTTAATTCCTTGAGCTATTTAATGTGTTAACATATGGGGCTATGGTTAAACTTTCCATTGAATATATATATGCCACTTTGAATAGAAATATTTTATGTTTTAAGTCTTATAAGGGGATTTTAAGATTTAAAATTCATCTTTTATGTGTTGATATATTCTTCACCATTGTTTTAAAACCTAGATGCCACCAACGTAGCAAAGCCACTAGGGATTGGTCAAACCAATTGGATCGGTGAGTCAAACTGGTGGTCAAACTGTTGACATTAGATAACACACGCACACACACATCCTCCAAGGATTGGTCAAACTGGTCGGATTGGTGAGTCAAATTGGTGGTCAAATTGTTGACATTAGATAACACGCATATGTGCGTGTTACAAAGAGAGTTTAATGATGATGGTGATGTTGATTATTATTATCTTCATAAGTCAAACAAATATTAAGTAATAGTGAGAGGATTTGTTTATTAAAATTTTCTTTAAATGGTATATGAGTTCTCGATTAATTCATAATATTAAGTATGAGTAAGTGGAAGTTCTATTTAATAAAAAATTGAAGGTAAAAATTTTTAGAATTTGATTTTTGATACACTTATATATTTATGTTTGCTTATTCATGCTTATATTTATAGATACATTGGTTACATACTTGTTCAATTATCATAGGGTACATTAGTAATGCTTATGCTTTACCCCAACAGAGTCCCAAGTTCTATGCCTGCTGGTTACATAACTATGGCATTTTTTTTTTTAAATAAAAAATAAAAAATCAGAGGCAGGTCAACTTGGCTAGTTCACCTGTTTTGATTGGGCATGTGCAGACTTCTTAACACTTGAGATGGTTTTGCAACCATGCATAGGGCCCTTGCCCATTGGGAGGATTCATACCTATTCCCTTGTGTAGTAGGGTTCTTAGGGCAAGAATTCAACAACATGAATAAGACTTTGAGTTTTCTCATTGCACACTTTGTTTTTCTTCTCGTGTGTATTTTTCTTTTCTTTGAACATATATGGTTATTTCTCTCATCTTGATTGCTTTCCTCCAGCATCATTGTTACCAAAACAACAACAAAACCAAGCCTCAAGTCCCACTAGGTGGGGTAAGCTACATTGATCATTTTCTACCAATTTACATGATTGTGGCAATTTCCTCCAACAATTTTAGGGGTACTAAATCCTTACTATCTCATTCCAAGTTATTTTAGGTCTACCCCTACCCCTTCTATTGCCCCTTATAATAACTAGCTCGCTCCACCTTACTAGTGCACTACTTGGCCTATGATGGAAATGCCCAAACCATTTGAGCTAACCCTCCTTTATCTTATCTTCTACTAGAGCTATGCCTGACTAACCACGAATATGTCCATTCTATAATTTATCTTTTAACTTATACTACTCATCTACTTTAGCATTCTCATTTCGACAACTTTTACTTTTTGGATATGTTGTTTTATAGTTACTCAACATTCTGATCCGTATTGCATAGCTAGTCTTATATCTGTCCTATAAAACTTTTCTTTTAACTGTAAGAGTTTTCTCCGATCACATAGCATGCTGGAAGCACTTTTCCATTTTGCCCAACTTGCTTTAACTCTATGTATTACATCTTCGTCAGTATCTCTTTTAGCTTGCATGATAGATCCAAGGTATTGCAATTTAATAGTGCTATTAATTTCTTGACCGTTATGATTCTTTTTTCCAATATTCTTCCTACTATGACCAAAATTACATTTCATACATTCTGTCCTATTCTACTTATCATGAAGCCTTTAGATTCTAAAGCTTCTCTCCATAATTCTAACTTAAATTCTACCCCACCCCTAGTCTCATCAATCAAGACAAAATCATCTACAAAAAAAATATACCATGGAACCTTATTTGGATACTCCTAGTAAATTCATGCATTACTAGTGCAAAAAGATAAGGGATCGAAGCATATCCTTGATTTTTACCTATTGTGATTGGAAAGTCCCTAGACTTTCCACCATAGTTCTAATGTTAGTCATTACTACAACATACATATCCTTAATGACATTCGTATACCTACTTCAAACTCTTTTTTTTTTCTAAAACCCACCATAAAGCTTCCCTAGGTTCTTTATCATAAGCTTTCTCTAAGTCAATAAAAACTATGTGCAAGTCCCTCTTCTTTTCCTTGAACTTTTTCATTGATCTTTTTAAAAAATATATAGCTTCTATAGTAGATTGCCCAGGCATAAAACCAAACTGGTTTTTTTTTTTTTTTTTTTTTTTTCTGAAATCCTCATTTCTAACCTTAATCTTCATTCAATTACCCTTCCCACAATTTTATTATATGACTCATAAGTTTAATTTCACGATAGTTATTACAATTTTGAATATCTCCTTTATTTTTGTATATCGGAAAAAGATTCATATAGCCGACTCCATCTAGTGGGGCTTAAGGCTTGTTGTTGTTGTTGTTTATTTATTTTTCTATATAGGATTAAAGTGCTTTTCCTCCATTTATCTGGTCTTTTCTTAGTTTTTATAATTGTGTTAAATAAATTGGTTAACCATATAATTTCATAATCACCTAGTGTAGAAATCCCTGTAGTGTGAACGACGGCCACGGTTGGTGAATGACCGCCAGCAGTGTGAACGACAACCACCTACCATGGTGGGTGAGCCACCATCACCTACCATGAGATCTTACCACAAGCCAGAGGCTATAAATTGAGACACCCCACCGAAGCTAAACTACACATCTCAACTGCAAGTTGTATCCTCTTCTTTTTTTCCATATTTTATTCTCTGTGTACATGTTAAATAGGGACTTGAGTTGATGGGGACAAGTCCATCAACAGTCGAGAGTCGACAACCTTAGAGACTCAAATGAGTCGAACCAATGCCATCATCAGTTCAAATGGACTAGATGGTTCTTCTGTCCAACTATCGGCAGAAAAGCTCAACGGGAAGAATTTTCAACTATCAGCAGAAAAGCTCAACGGGAAGAATTTTCGGGAATGGGCCCAGTCCATGAAACTTGCAGTCGACGGCAGAGGAAAGCTTGGGTATCTTATCAGCGACTCAAAGAAACCTGATTCAACGAATGTTGTGGCACTCCAGCAATGGAGATCGGAGAATTCCTTGATTGCCTCATGGCTTATCAACTCCATGAAGCCAACTATCGGGAAAACATATATGTTCTTGCCCACAGCAAAAGAGGTGTGGGAGGCAGTCCGAGAAACCTACTCTGATGTTGAGAATGCTTCCCAAGTCTTTGAACTTAAGACACGCCTATGTTAGATGAAACAAGGGGAGAGGGAGGTGACAGACTATTACATGGAGATGCTGGCGCTACGGCAAGAACTGGATTTAAGCAGCGAAGAAGAATGGCGTTGTGCTGAGGACAGTGCGCTGTTTAAGAAGAGATTGGAAAATGAGAGAGTTTTTGAGTTCCTTGCAGGCTTTAATCAAGATTTAGATGATGTATGAGGAAGGATTCTCAGCCGCAGACCTCTACCATCCACTCGAGAAGTGTTTGCTAAAGTGAGGCGTGAAGAAGCAAGGTGCAAAGTCATGTTGAAGGAAGCTACAGCCACGGTACCAGGGGGCTCAACATTTGTATCTCGTTGGACCTATAGTGGGCCAAATACCAAGCAACCAAAGGGCACCTCTGGTGTGAACATTGCCGAAAGCCTAGCCATTCCAAGGATAATTGTTAGGAGCTTCATGGCAAGCCAGCTGATTGGAAACCACGGGAGAGCGCCAAAACCAGAGGCTGTCTAGCCTTTTTTGAGACTCAACCCGAGAGGCAGCAGGTCGCGAGCAACCATTCTGACAGTGGCAGCAGCAGCACCTTCAGCCATGACCAACTACAGAAAATCATGGAGATGCTATCTGCTCTCCAAGCCTCGGGTCAGTGTCAAAATAATTATGTCTCTATACCTAAGATTAGTGACCTAATGTTATTGCATTCTTGGTTGGGTCACCCCAATTTTCAGTACATGTGTCATTTATTTCCTTCGCTATGTTCGAATAAAATGTCTCTTGATGTTCAATGTGAAGTGTGTGAACTCGCAAAACACCGAAGAACTTCATTCCCAAAAATCCAAATACAAACCCACAAAACCTTTCACAATCATTCATAGTGATGTATAAGGACCTTCCCGGTTTTTCTAATCGCACACACAAAATGGTTTGTGACATTCATTGATGATCACACTTGTACTTGCTGGTTCTACTTGTTAAAAGATAAGTCTGAAGTACGTTCGGTGTTTATTAACTTTTATGCCATGGTCCAAACACAATTTCACACCAAGATTCAAATCTTGCGTACTGACAATGGCATGAAATATTTCAACCACACCTTAGGTCTCTTCCTTCAAGAAAAAGGGATAATTCATCAAAGCTCATGCGTTGACACCCCTCAACAAAATTTTGTTTCCGAATGCAAAAATAGACACATTCTTGAGGTAGCACGAGCCTTAATGCTCACTATCCACATGCCTACAATGTTTTGGGGTGATGCTGTTCTAACAACCACTTACCTTATCAATAGAATGCCCCCTTGACACTCTACTTGAATTTTTCCCTACCTCTCGGCTAGACTCCAATCCCCCTTTTCATTTATTTGGCTGCACTGCCTTTTGTGCATGTCCATCCTCACCAGCGCACCAAGCTGGATCCTCGGGCCACCAAGTGTGTCTTCCTTGGGTATTCTCCATCCCAAAAAGGTTACAAGTGCTATGACCCTATTTCTCGTCGTCTCTTTATCAGCCTTGATGTAACCTTTTTCGAGACCACTCCCTTCTATCCCAATTCTTCTATTCAGGGGGAGAATGTGAGCGAATCTCAGACTCGGAATAATTCCAATGGTGACATGTTTTTCCTAGACTTTCCTCTCACCAATCTACAATCCTCCTCCACTTCCTTGCCAGTCATAGAAGGAAACTTAAACTCATGGGGAGAGATAGAACAACAAAATAACAAGGATACACTAGTCTACTCATAAAGGCTGAAGCCAAGTGGTAATGAAAAACTCATACCCGAAGCACCAAGAGAGTCAGAACTGGTGGCAGCTCCGAGCAACCAAGAGCCCAACCAAG
This sequence comes from Malania oleifera, assembly GCF_029873635.1. NCBI lineage: Eukaryota > Viridiplantae > Streptophyta > Magnoliopsida > Santalales > Ximeniaceae > Malania > Malania oleifera. The sequence continues at coordinate 33,072,428 of NC_080429.1, read as the reverse complement.
AAACTCCCAACAACTCAGAATGGGTAATAGAACCTACTCCTAATAAATCTGATGATATTGATCTGCCCATTGCTCTCAGAAAGCATCCTCGTTCATGTACCCTTCATGCAATTGAAAAATTTGTGTCCTATAATACCTTGTCCAAGGGATACTGTGCCTTTACTTCTAACCTTGACAGGGTCAAAATTCTAAAGAACATTGAGGAGGCACTTGAAATTCCGGAATAGAGAGAGGCTGTAATGGAGGAGATAAGGGCATTGGAAAAGAATGGAGCATGGGAGGTTATGAATTTGCCATGAGGAAAGAGACCAGTAGGCTGCAAATGGGTATTCACTATAAAATACCGAATAGATGGGACAGTTGAAAGATACAAGGCCCGGTTAGTTGCAAAAGGATTTACTCAGACCTATGGCATCGATTACGCAGAAACCTTTGCACCCGTGGCAAAGTTGAACACTATTCGAGTGCTCCTATCCCTGGCACCCGATCTAGATTGGCCACTTCAAGAACTCAACATAAAAAATGCATTCCTAAATGGTGAGCTTGAAGAAGTGTACATGACATTACCCCTGGATTCAGTAAAAGGGCGAGGAAAACAAAATCTGTAAATTGAAAAAGTCCTTATATGGACTCAAACAATCTCCCAGGGCTTGGCTTGATAGATTTACAAAGGTGATAAAAGGAGAGGGATACTGCCAAAGATAGTCCGACCATACTATGTTTTTCAAACAAAAAATGGGAAGAAGACTATTCTGATTGTGTATGTAGACGACATTATCCTCGCCGGAGATGACATTGAGGAAATGGGAAGATTGAAGAGAGTTCTAGCCACAGAATTCGAAGTGAAGGATTTGGGGAAAATCCGATACTTTCTAGGGATGGAGGTAGCTAGATCAAAGAAGGGAATGAAAATACACCCTTGATCTCTTGACTGAAACAGGCATGCTAGGTTGCAGACCAAGCGACTCACCTATTAAAGCTAGAAAAAGAACAAAAGATGTTGGGAAGCTAGTAGATAGGGAGAAATATCAAAGATTAGTCGGCAAACTAATCTACCTGTCACATACTAGACCAAACATAGCTTTCGTAGTAAGTGTAGCAAGTCAACATATGCAATCTCCAAAAGAAGCACACCAGGAAGCAACCTTTAGGACCCTAAGATATCTAAAGGGTTCTCCAGGGAAAGGCTTATTGTTCAAGTGAAGTGAACAAAAGGAAGTGGCAATATTTACTGATGCTGGTTAAGCTGGCTCCACAGAGGATAGAAGACCCACGACTGGATACTGCACCTTTGTATGGGGAAATCTGGTCACTTGGAGAAGCAAGAAACAAAATGTTGTAGCAAGGAGCAATGCAGAGGCAGAATTCAGAGCTGTTGCTCAGGGAATATGTGAAGGATTATGGCTGCGAAGGCTATTGGAAGAACTACATGCTGAGTTAAGAGTTACCTATCAAGCTGTATTGTGATAATAAGGCAGCTATCAGTATCTCGCTCAACCCTGTCTCGCATGATAGAACCAAGCATGTGGAAGTTGACAAACACTTCATTAAAGAAAAGGTGGAAGAAGGAACTATTTGCATGACATATGCCCCTACTAAGGAGCAGATTGCAAACACATTGGCCACGGTTGGTGAATGACGGCCACCTACCATGGTAGGTGAGCCATTGCCACCTACCATGGTGGGTGAGCCACCACCACCAACCATGAGATCTTGCCACAAGCCAAAGGTTATAAATTGAGACCCCCCACCGAAGCTAAACTACACATCTCAATTGCAAGTTGTGTCCTCTTCTGTTTTCCCATATTTTATTCTCTGTATACATGTTAAATAGGGACCCAAGTATGTAAAGAATACACAATTGAATATACAATTGATTCATTCTCATTCTCTACACCTAGGCATTTCTAAACTTGAACTGGGATGTCATTTGGTTCTATATCTTTCCATTTTTCATCATTTTTAATGCGAACTTAACTTGTTCTTAACTCTAATTTTGGAAATAAATCTCATATTTTAACCTTTTTTTTTTCTTTTCTCTTTTTTCAATTCTAAGTTTAAGCCTTTTGCTTTGTTTTCTTCAAATAACTCATTAAAATAACTTTGCCATCTTTCTTTTATGCCATCTTCCTTAACCAAGGCAATATCATCCTCATTTTTTTTTATACATTTTGCATTACCTAAGTCCTTGTACTTTCTTTCTCTATCTTTAGGAAGTTTAAATACTTCTCCTTCCCCTTCTTTTATATATAGTCTAGCATATAGATTATAATATGATCAATGTTTAGCTTCACTAATGGTCTTTTAAACATATTTTCTTGCCTTTTTATATTTTTTAAGGTTTTCTATGTTTCTACATTTTTGCCATGTTTTATACCAAATTCTTTGTCTTTACAACTTTTTGAACATCTTAATCCCACCACCAACTTCCTTACCATATGAGAATCTTCCTCTAGATTCACCTAAAATCTGTTTTTCTATCTTTTTAATAGAGCTAGTTACCCTATTCCAAAGAGTATTTGTGTCTACACTATTCTCTATTGTACAATCACCATCTTTGATAATTTTATCTTTAAATTTTATAAGATTTTTTTCCCTTTAGGTTCCACCACCTTGTTCTCTTGCATTGCTTTATATTACCCTTTCTCTTCCATTTTTTAATACATATATCTAACACTAAAATTCTATGTGTGGTTAAGCTTTCACCTAGATAAATTTACAATCCTTCCATGATAAACTATCTACCCTCCTAATTAAGACAAAATCTATTTGACTTTTATTTTGTCCACTTTGAAGGTTAGTAAGCGTTCTTTTCTTTTGTTAAAGCAAGTATTCATTGTAATAAGATCATATGTCATGGCAAAGTCTTAAGACCATACCCCTAGACTCATTTTTGTCTCCATATCCATCTCCTCCATGTATTCTCTCATAACCTTTATTATCCTTTCAAATGTGTCCATTTAAGCCAACTCAGATGATAATTTTCTTAGTTCTTGATATCCCCTGTATAATGCTATTCATATCTTCTCAAAATTCTCTTTTAAGGCTTTTTGCAAAGCTTGTTTGAGGAGCATAAGCACTAATGACATTTATTATCTCTTGACCTAAAACCTTCTTGATTTTTATAATTCTATCCCCTACTCTTTTAGCATCTACAACATTGTCTTTTAAGTATTTGTCTACAATGTTTCCTACCCCTTTCTTATGTTTTCTTTTTCCGGTGTTCCAAAATTTGAAATCTGATTTTTCAATATCTCTAGTTCCCCCCCCCCCCCTACCTACCTAGTTTCTTGAAGGCATATTACATTAATTTTTCTTCTAATCATTATGTCCACTATCTCCATGCTTTTACCTATAAGTGTCTCTGTATTCCAAGTTACTAATCTAACTCTAGTCTCTTGAACTAACTTCACTACCAGCCCACATCCAGAATGATGTGGGAACCCTCACATATTTGACACCATACCTAGGTGACAACGCAACACGTTGCTTTAGGGCGACGACCTAGCCCACCCTTGCCCATCTTTTGCTAGACTAGGGTGGTATAGGTGCACATCACTCATAGGGAGTGCCATAGGGAATAATCGGTAAGGATACGTCATAGAGATCTACAAGTTTTAAGTTGGCTATCAGCTACCTAACGCAACCTTCCACCTTTTCCTGGGCTTGGGACCAGCTCTATGTGAAAAGATTTAGGACATTGAGTGCATCATATGCAGAGTTTCCAACATCATCATTCCATGCCGTAAACCTTTAAAAGCTATATATATTTAAAGATAAAAAATATAAATTAAAATTGTCATGCAAAATAGTTAAATAACCACAGAAACTCGAATCCAAGTCATATAATAAGTCAACAAGCATAGGTGAGTCTATCCCATAATTTCATTACTCGTCTAAAAACATATTTTTCATATTCAAGCTCTTTTGGTTGTGCCCTGCAGATGTCTCTGCCAACTTTTTTGGAGGATGTTGGGTATTTTTTATTTGCCAGGACTTCCATGACTTTTTTTATGCCAATGCCGTTGCTGTAACAAACATTCTGAGTTTTTCCACTCTCCTGAAAGTCTTGTCGCAAGAGAAGAAGTCAAATTACAAGTCAGCATAAATGAAGACTTAATCTATGAAATCATAATGTGGCATCTTATGTCACTAGATAGCATACGGTGAGGAAACAAGGAAAGAAGCCAAAAAATCTTCAGCTCAAAGTCCTGAATTTACAGGGTAGCCTTGAAACAAAGAGAATGTAGTTAATCAAGTCAATTTTTAAAGTGATTTTTTTGGGCATGCTTTTATTAGTATGTTTTAGGGCTGCTCCATGCTGAAGTTGTTTATCCTGATCGCTCAGTATGCAAAATATTATGCTAAGAGGCAGTTCCATCAATTGTCACCAAGGGTCACACAGGACATCATGCAGGGGCTGGGAAGTTGAGTGCCTTGGTTTTTTGTAATTATCAAAATTTTGGGCATTTGGCTTTGCTTATTTCTTTTGCCGAAGCAAATACTCCCTTGTTGGGTGGTTAGGATAATTTTATGATAAACTCTAATTTCTATTAAAAGAGGTTATTTATATCTTATTTTTGTGACTCTAATGCACAGCACAGGAAGGGAATAGGGGAAAAAATGTATACAAATCCTTATAGTGAAGTCATCCCTTCGATGATTCTCTCTCTCTCTCTCTCTCTCTGTGTGCATATGTGTGAGTCCATGTCCTTTTTTTTTTTTTTCTTTTTTAATGATCATTTCTGTGTATATTATAGGTTGTCTGTGATGGGGATCAACATTCCTTGACTGTCTCCTTTGCAGATATGGTGACATGTGGATGACCTCCGATGTCCACTATCATTAAATTTGTTTTGTAGGTACACGTGGACTACTTGAAGACTTGTGAAGACTTACATATTTATTTTTGAAGACTTTAGGTGCATACAAACCCATGTCGATATATTGAAGCAAGATTGAGTTCATGACCCATGTGGGCCCCACACGGTCATGTGGACCCTACACGGTTATGTTCACCCCACACGGTTATGCTCCATGGACCCCACACGGTTTTGGCCTTCCTTTTGGCACATGCTTGAGTCTCACATTTAATTTGTAATAATGCATGAAAACAAAGCTTGCATGTGTGTTTAGTAAGTTGTGAGAGCATTTATTAGATTAGGACTTAGTGCTTTGTCCCCTATGCTTTGTCCCTCATGCTTTGTTTCCCATGCTTTGTCCCCCCCCCAAATGCTTTCTTCCCATGCTTTGTCCCTCCATGCTAAGTCTATATATATCCTTCTCATTGTAAGAACTAAAGGAGATTTTATGTTGAATATTGAAGAAGAATTTCTTTGCTAAAAGCTTGAAGCTTGTCCAATCTTTTGATTGCGTAGTGTGAGGCTACAACATTCTCTCCCGAGATCAAGTGGTGAGAGACCACTCTATCCAGCACTACCATCACCCCCTTCCCTCTCACCCAAATGGCCTCCCCTCTATACCCACATGGCTTCTCTTTCTCGGCACATCCATACTCGTCCATCATTGCATTTCAAAGCTTGGTTGAAGGGCTACCGGTGTGGTCTAAGCTCGTGTTGCACGATGCCAAGTCATCCAACAGTTCTCTTGGCAAATTCGTAACTTTTCTTGACTCTTTACTTGATTGTGTAAGCCATTGCTTAAAGCCTAAAATACTAAATTTGAGAAGCCCATTTGAATCCTTAGATTTCAATATTGTTACTTGCTACCTAATATCAATTGTAAGAATATTAGTTTGTTAACTTAGAACTTGCAATCTTGACTTTGAAATTAACATCTTTCCACATGAAAGGTTGATTCCTTGATAAGGAACACTTGGGACTTGATTTCTGGACAAAATTATACACCTTTTCAAAAACCTTACATGTGAAACGTTGCATAATTTATGGTGTTTATGTTTGGATAATTGAATTCTTAAATCAAAGTATTCGAGTGTATGTGCTTGCGTGAGGGTTGACCGTAGGACTAGGCTGACCATACCCATCCTACATCATCTAGGTATCAGAGCCTAGGTTGGATTAGGCAAGCCCTCAAAGTCCCATTTCCCTTGGATTCGGCCTCCCCAAAAATTCCCCTCAAAACCGTGACCCCTTTACCCAAAAATCCCTTTGCCGTGAACCTCTTTCCCTTTTGTGTGTTGTGTTTTGATGGCGACCTGAGCTGGGAATCCTTACCGAGGTCGTAGGATTGATGTTGAGAGAGATACCTCAATAGATGAGCTGTCAAGTGAGCCAAATGAGAGTGCCCGTTTGAGTGTGATGAGATGCATTATGATCATTCCCAAGGATCAGGAGGATTGCCGTCGCACTTCTATTTTCCATACTTACATCATCAAGTGTGGGAGTAAAAGTTGCAAGATGATCATAGATGGTGGTAGCTGTATGAATGTTCTATCGAAATCTGCAGTTAAAAAGTTGGATTTGAAAGTTAAGCCACACCTACAATCATATAAGGTAGCTTGGGTTGATGCCATTACCATGCCCGTGAGCCATAGATGCCTAGTTCTCATTAAGATTGATGATTATGAGGATGAGATTTGGTGTGATGTCCTTCGACGTTGCCCATATTTTATTAGGGCGACTATGGTTGTATGATTTGAATGTCTCACATAATGGATGTGCCAACACTTATTCCTTTAGGTGTAATGAAAAAAAGAATTTATTTTGAGTCCACTAGAGCCGAAATGTGAGAAAAAGAAGGAAAATACAAAAACTAGTGAAGAATCATTGAATATCATTAGTAAAAGGCAATTTGAGCAAGAGAGTCGATATACACAGGTAGTGTATGTGGTTGTCACTAGGGAGACTGAGGCACCCCTTCTTAAGCATGAAACACAACTGGAAGTATCACCTATACTTTCTGAGTTTGAGGATGTCATCTCTAAGCGACGTAATGAGTTACCTCCCTTGAGAGACATTTGACATGTCACTAACCTTGGTCCTAGTTCATCGCTGCCTAATTTACCACAGTTCTCAAGAGAACATAAGGAATTGAGGAAAAAGGACTTTATTCAGGAGAGCATAAGTCCATGTGCCTGCCTTGCTCTCCTTACTCCCAAGAAAGAAGACACATGGAGCATGTGCATCAATAGTAGAGCAATCAACAAGATCACCATCAAGTATAGGTTTTGCCATACCTAGACTAGATGATATGCTTGATCAGAAGGTAGGATCCAAGAATTTTTCAAAGATAGACCTTAAAGGTGGATACCATCATATTAGGATCAGGTTGAGATATGTTTGGAAAACCTTATGGGCATTACTAGGTACCAAGCTCAAATTTTCTAGTGCCTATCACCCGCAGACAAATGGGCAGATTGAAGTGGTAAATAGGAGCCTTGGCGACCTATTGAGATGTTTGGTAGGTGAGAACATCACAGCTTGGGATTTATGTCTTCCTATGGTCGAATTTGCATTCAATAGTTTAGTAACTAGGACCATAGGCCTTAGCCCATTTTAGGTTGGCACAGGATATAGTCCTAGGAAGCCTGTAAATCTTATTCCACTGCCACCTAAGTCTAGAGTGAGTGAACGGATTGATACATTTGCAAAGCATATACATGATTTACACTTGAAATAAGAATGAAAATTAACTTAAACAATGAGCATTATAAATCTAGTGTTGATGTACATCTCATGTTGCAAGAATTTTTAGAAGGCGATATGGTTATGGTCTGTATTCGTCCCGAACGGATTCTTGTAGGAAAGGTAAGAAAGTTGCATGCCAAAAAGATGAGACCTTTCGAAGTTTTAAAGAAAATTAGTTCTAATGCTTACATGCTTGATATTCCTATTGATTTTGGTATAAGCAATGTGTTTAATGTTGAAGATCTAACTCCCTTTCTTAAAGCATCATCTTTCGTGGAGCCTTCCAATTCTAACCTTGCAGGTGATCCTACTCCGTTCCCCACTCCTCATGAGCATGAAAACCAAAAGTTACCTTGGCCTCCATCTTTATCCATACCAAAGAAACTTGATGAGATTGAAGAAATCTTGAATGAAAAGACAACATTCACACGAGCAGGATCATACCAAAAGTTCTTGGTCAAGTGGAGAGACAAGCCACTTTCCGAGAGGAGCTGAATTCTTAAAGAGGACCTCCTTCGTCTCAACCCGGAGTTGTATTCACAGGATGTCACTTCTCATTCTTCGGAGAAGAATTCTATTGGGCCCGAGAGAGATGATGGGGATCAACATGCCTTGACTGTCTCCTTTGCCGATATGGTGACATTTGTACGACCTCTCGATGTCCACTTTCATTAAATTTGTTTTGTAGGTACACGTGGACTACTTGAAGACTTAGATATTTATTTTTGAAGACTTTAGGTGCAAATAGACCCAAGTTGATATATTGAAGCAAGATCAAGTTCAAGACCCATGTGGGCCCCACACGGTTATGCTCCATGGACCCCACCCGGGTTTGGCCTTCCTTTTGGCACATGCTTGAGTCTTAAATTGTAATAATGCAAGATAGCTAAGCTTGCATGTGTGTTTAGTAAGTTGTGAGAGCATTTATTATATTAGGACTTAGTGCTTTCTCCCCCATGCTTTGTTTCCCATGCTTTGTCCCCCCACGCTTTGTCTCGCCCCCTTCCCCTCCCATGCTTTGTTCCCCCCATGATTTGTTTCCCATGCTTTGTCCCCCCATGCTAAGTCTATATATATCCTTCTCATTGTAAGAATTAAAGGTGAGTTTATGTTGAATATTGAAGAAGAATTTCTTTGCTAAAAGCTTGAAGCTTGTCAATCTTTTGATTGCGTAGTGTGAGGCTACAACGTTCTCTCCAGAGATCAAGTGGTGAGAGACCACTCTATCCAGCACTACCATCACCCCCTCTTCCCTCTCACCCAAATGGCCTCCCCTCTATACCCACACGGCTTCTCTCTCTTGGCACATCCATACTCGCCCATCATTGCATTTCAAAGCTTGGTTGAAGGACTACCGGCGTGGTGTAAACTCGTGTTGAACGATGCCAAGTCATCCAACAGTTCTCTTGGTAAATTCGTAACTTTTCTTGACTCTTTACTTGATTGTGTAAGCCATTGCTTAAAGCCTAAAATGCCAAATTTGAGAAGCCCATTTGAATCCTTAGATTTCAATATTGTCACTTGCTGCCTAATAAAAATTGTAAGAATATTAGTTTGTTAACTTAGAACTTGCAATTTTGACTTTGAAATTAACACCTTTCCGCATAAAATCTTGATTCCTTGATAAGGAACACCTGAGACTTGATTTCTAGACAAAATCATACATCTTTTCAAAAACCTTATAGCATGTGAAACGTTGCATAATTTATGGTGTTTATGTTTGGATAATTGAATTCTTAAATCAAAGTGTTCGAGTGTATGTGCTTGCGTGAGGGTTGACTGTAGGACTAGGCCGACCGTACCCATCCTACATCATCATGTAACTTTATTGATTTTAAAAAGTTAGTTTATTTTGAAAATTCATTTTATAATAATTTTTTTTGTTTTTTGTTCTGGTTGTACTTGTTGAAGTGCTTTTATTTGTAGTTTCCTTGTTTTTAAAGTTCTCTTAGAAAGCCCTTTGCTTATAGATGTCTGGTGAGATCATCTAGCAATGTGCATGGGGATGCATGCCACTTCTACTTTGATCAAACTGAATATGTGCCCAGCAACTGCCTGCACAACTTTTCAGGCCTTCGAGGCAATGCAGGGCTCTAGTGAGTATTCTCCTGGGGGAAGGTTAATGGAAAGGATACTGAAGTATAACAATGGTTGGACAAGATGGGTTTATGGTTGACTGATCCTTGAGGGAAAGGAGTTCATTTAGATTGTGGTAAAAGCAAGGAGAGAAAGGGTCAGCTTGAGTTTGTTAATTTAAGGTCCTAATATCAATTACAATAGCAAGGATTTAAGGAGGCGCTTTCTAAGTTTGAGTTAATGTTTTTTAATTTTCCTACACTTTTGTTTTTTAAAATATTTTTTACATTCTTTTTTCTTGAATACTTCTTGTCCTCTTTTAGCTCGTAATTCTTTTTCTTCTCTCTTAATATCTTTATTTTCTTGTAAAAATAATTTTTTAGCCACAGATATGCCCATGCAAAATAACATTGTAATGCAAATGTGTGTCTTCTAAAACTTGTTAAGGAATTTGAAGTGCTAACTTGATAAAAAATTCATGGGACTTTTAGAAGATCTCTCACCAATGATTAATTTGTTAATTTTGATCATTTCTATGTAATGATTAGGACAAAGTAACAGTTCGGGAAGAAACCTTCTTGTTGAACAAGAAAATCGTAGAGTCTCAGTGACAAGTTCAAAGGTGAGCTGGATATAGGCATGGCATGAGAATGCTTCGTAATTAGTTGAAACAATTTGGAACTGTCTGCCTGCATTATCTTTGAGTTTTCAAGTTGATTTTTTTCTACTGATGCAATTAGTTTCTGCTTTTTACAGCAACCAAATGTAAATGGCAAGGCAGAACTTAACTTGCGCTCAGGTTGTTACTCAGTGTTAACTCTCATATGTTTAATCTTTATGTGACAATAAATTCTCATGCCATTTAATTGAAATGCCCTGTACAGTGAGATCTTCATCACCGCCTGCATCCATGGAACCCTCTGTCGCACCTCATCCAAAGTCATATATGGATGTGAGTAATTCTTGTGACCTTTTTGTTGTTCAATAGTGTTTCATGGAAGACCTAGGTTTAGCACAGTGGAGCCCAGTGCCTTTCACATGTCTTCCTCATTATCTCAATGTAAAATCTTGAATTTTTGTCCTTCTTCAATCACACGCACCACACACTTCTTTTGGGGGTGGGTTGGGGGGAGGGGCAGGGGGCAGGCGGTCACATGAAGAATTATTCCAGATGATGGTATAAGAAGTTTGATTGCCTCGTGAAAAATAAAATTATGAAACTTCGGAGAGTTGTTTAAATGGAGATGCTTAGAGGTGTAGAAATTGTCAGGAAATTAAACTTACGAAGCAAACAATGAGACTTTGGGGAATGAAAAAATTAAGACAGGATATGAGGATATCAGTAAGACAGTTCGAGTTTATGCTTGGGACATCATCTATGTAGGCTTTTTACTTTCTTAGGTGATTTTTTTTTTTTTTTTTATCGTTTTAAACTTATCTAGGTGATTAATCGAAGTATAGCAATGTAGAGAGGAGAAAAAAATATTCTTGTTCATTTAGGAAAACCTTTTGGTGGGGTCCTCACAGAGATGGTCTGAGTTTTAGAAAAATAAGATTTCCAGCAGTTGTATGGCTGTAATCAAGGCATTTATGATGGGGTGGTAACTGGTTTAAGAATGCTTGGAGAAGAGAGAAATGTATTCTTTGTATCAAGGGTCAGTAATTCAGCACCAAGTCTGGTCCTTTCTGCTCATTACACGTGGATGAACTTACTACATATTTGATGTAGCTTCATCACATGGTTTGGTTAATTTGCTAATGATATAGCAGTGGTTGTTGATACTAGAGTAGGGTCAAATCTTCTTGTCCTCTTTATCATCTCCTTTTTTCACTAACTCCGGTCCTTTCTGTTCATTATATGTGGATGAACTTACTACATATTTGATGTAGTTTCATCACATGATTTGGTTTATTTTCTAATGATATAGCAGTGGTTGTTGATATTTGAGTAGGGTCAAATCTTCTTGTCCTCTTTATACTCTCCTTTTTTTCTCTGACAAATTTCGTTGTTAAAACTGAATATATATTATAATGCTTGTGGCAGGACAAAGATGTAATATATATTATAAATTTAGTAATTTTATATGAGGAAATGTAGGCATATTTGATATTAATGATCAAGAGCAATGTTTTAAAAGGCTTTAATGAAGCGCGCCTCAAGGCAAGAAATGCCTTGAGGCTCATTCTAAAATACCAAATTCCAAAAAGGCTAATGCATTACACACTGAGGCTTATGCATTTGTACAAAAGGCACACCTTTTGCACCTTTTTATTTGAGGCTTATGCATTTTGGGAGTGTGATTTGCAAGTAAGATTTTGCTAGAAAATATTTACTCCATGTTTACATAAAAGAAGGAATGTCATAATATGAGTTGATTTCTAAAACTCTTGAGCCTCAACCTTCCAAAACAATTGAGCTGTATCTTACATATTGAAAAATAATTTGAATTTTGTAATTTTATAGTAATCTCTTGTCATGATTTATGAAATGAATTTAAGTTAGCAATATTTTTTTATGGCCAACAAGTATATTGCAAATTATATTTGATTTTTTTGTTTACATTATGTGTGATATTTTCTCAATTTTTTCTTTATTTTTAAAATATGTAATTTATTTACATATTTTTATCTAAAAATAAAATCTCAAAAGGCTTACGCCCCAATGCCTTAAGGCTTACACCTCGCCCCTTAAGTGTTAGAGCACTTTGCCTTACACCTTTGCCTTTTAAAACATTGATCAAGAGTTATGTAAACATAAAAATGGTTTGTTTCATTACTTATAATTAATTACCTACCTAAATTTTGTAGCAGAATCTCTCTCTCTCTCTCTCTCTCTCTTTGACACTCCTTCAACGACTATTTAAGAGCAGTTTTCCCTCCATTAGGTGTCTGCAGTATCCTAGCAAGTGCTCCTCCGTCGTCTCTCTTTCTCTTTGCTCCAATGGGTCTTTGAGAATCACGCTTTCTTGTACTTGCATTGGTCTCTCTCTCTCTCTCTCTCTCTCTCTCTCTCTCTCTCTTGTGAAAGTACTCCTTTGTCATTGAATTGATTTGAAAGAAGATATGGAGGAGAATCTCCTTAAGTTGGTGCAGGTCGAAAGCAAGACTTTCAATCTGCATTTGGAAAAGTTTGGGGAAGGTGGTTTTGTTCATTTGGAGGAGAGATCCTGAGTCAAAAATCGGTGGATCAGGATCACCCTTTTGGCTTAAAGTCTCCACAAAACATCTGGTAGATTGCTTTTCTGGGTGATGAGTAGATTGAGCTGCAAAGGGAAATTCTTGGAAGTGGGAGTGCAGTGGAACAAGAGAAACTCTATATTCATTCCAGGGGGGTTGAAAGGGGAAAATTGGTGCAGCTTTGTTGAAGCCTTGGATTTGGTGAGAGGTAAGCAAATGATCCCTAATCCCAAGGGAGAGTTAGGGAAGGAGCCTGCACAACCAACCAAACAGTCATTAAAGTTGGAAGGATGCCTTGGTTGGAGAATTGTCACCAAAGTTCTAGCAGGGTGAGTGGCATTGCAGCAACTGTGGAGGTACTAAACGATCTCTGGTGAGCATGGTGGCAGTAGATGGTCCAGTGTACATCGCTTCAGCTAGGATTTGTGATGTCAAGAAGGCTGAGGGTTGGGAGTCCAAGTAATAAAGGAATGGGCTTAGAGTTGGGTGGGCCGGGGATTATACATATTGCTGTGAACTTGGGTCATCTGTTGGGTACTATTGGGCTTGACCCAAATTTATTTAAAGGGCAGTATGCTCCGATTAATTTATTTTCCCGAGAGCAGGCCCAACAGGCCCAATATAAGTCTCTGGCTTTGCAGGGAGATGGAGGAGCTATCCTCTTTGTTAGTTTTGTTGAATAATTGTCGAGTCTCATTGGAAGTTGATAGCCATTCTTGGTCCTTGGATCCTCAAGGTTTTATTCCTGCAAATCTTTTTGTGAGTTTAGCTCTGGTTTTTCTTTTCCTCTCTATAGAACTATTTGGAAGGCCAAAGTCCCCTATAAAATCAAACCTTTTCTCTGGTTGGTTGTGCTAATAGGATCAACACCAATAACTTGTTACAGATTAGAAGACCGTTGAGAAGGCTCTATCTCCATACGTATGTGTGCTTTCTTTCCATTGCTCTGAAACTGCTCTACATCTTCTCTTACATTGTGATTTTTCCTGGAGGATTTGAAAAAAAGCTATTTAATTATTTTGGGGAATGCTGGGTTTGTCCAAAGACAGTGGAGTAGTTTTAGGAAAATCATTTTGTTGGTTTTGGAAAGAAAAGTAGAGTTGTGCCTTATTTACTGTTTGTTAGGGTTTGTGGATGGAACAAAACACACACATTTTTTCGAGGAAGAAGTTGTCTCTCTTGCTGGTTTGGAAGAAGATTCAACATTTGGGCTCTCTTTGGTGTGTGGGTATGGGAACTTCAAGGGGATGCGCTCTTTGGATATTCAGGGTGATTGGCTTTCCTTGTTGAATTGATAGAACCTGCTGATTATTTGGGGATGTTTCTAGTGTTCTTTTTGGTTTTTCATTTTTAATTTTTTTTGGGTAACCTAAAGTTTTGAAAGGAGATGCCTTACTTTCCTGCTTGTACATTCCTATAATCCTATTTTATCAATAAAATTCTTTTGTTATAAAAAAATAAAAAATAAAAAAAATCTCTGGCTTTGCAAAGCCCTTTTGTTAGATATCAAGCCCAAAGTCCATTGGAAAATTCCATTGAGCAGCCTTTAGTTTCAAGTAAATCACCTAATTACTACGTCCAAAGTTTGGAAGAAGTGGCTCCAGGGGTGGGTGTCACAGGCTGAATATTTCACACCTTGTGAAGTGCCGTGTGCACTAGCTAAGCACTATTGCTTAACTAGTCGGTAAAAAATTATCACGGTTTACCACAAGAATACATTCACAGCAGTTAAATGAAAAGTAAGTCGAAGCAGTAAGCAATTCATGAAAGCAATGGGGGAAGCAAGACATTATACATTGAAGCAATGTAATTTATTAGTAACACCTCCATAAGCAACATGTGTTTAGCAAGGAAGCAAGTAGGCTAAATACGTTTAACAAATGCTAGTGAGTTCTACCAAACTAATGAGCACTCACCCTTTCCTAAAGAGCTTTATATGCTATTTTAGCTCGGGCATTAAGAAACATCTCCAAGGAGTCATACTCTCACTTTACACTAAGGCTCACACATAAAGCATAAAACCTATTTACATGATGGTAAATCATCCCATGCACACAAGGCATGCATCACAGGCAAGCATAATGCCTTGAACAAGCTTGACTCGTGACATTTTCCCCCACTTATGTGGTTGATGTCCTTATAGACTTTGACGCTAGGTACTTCAACTTTGTCCATGAACAGTTGCAAGTTTTCTGTGAAATCCAATTGATTTCTTCATCTCCAAGGCCTTTCCACTTCACTAAGAACTCATTTCGTTCTTCATTGATAATGTGAACTTTGTTTGCAAGGATGAGTTCGACTTCTCTTCTACCAGGTTGTGCTGTCTTCAGTGGTGCTTTGGTTGACTGACTTTTGCTTGGATCTTCAGTGTCGGTGTTGAATGGATTGAGAATAGTAACATGAAAACCAAGCCGAAGGATCGACCTTGTAAGAGGCTTTCTCGACTTTAGCTAACTAGTCCTTCATATTTTCCAAATAGTCTCCTATCTCAACTCCGTAGTGACTTGATCTATTCAGGATAGAGCTTAACAAGCACTAAGTCACTCACATTGAATGCAATAGTCTTCTCTCCTGATTTGTCCACTTCTTCATCCACTTGGAAGCTTTCTCCAAGTAAGCTCGAAAAGTCTCTACTTTCTCCATGTTTTGGTGAAAATATATGCTCTTGGACTTTTTCCTCTGTACGACTCATCCACTATGTGAGGTATTAGCAGTTGATGGCCTGTAACAAGCTCGAAGGATTCTTATTGGTGGTTGAGCTTTTTTGGGCATTAAAACAGAACTACATTAATTAGTTGCATCCGATTCTTCTCATTGGTGGTGTTGAAATGGTGTGAGTACTCTTCTGGTAGCCAATTGAATCTCTCCATCTGTTTATGGGTGTTAACTCAACGACATGTCAAGCTATGAATCGAGGATTCTAAAAAGTTATGTCCAGAAGTTGCCAATGAATCTCGAGTCTCAGTCACTAATAATGTCTTGGGGAACACTCCAATATTTCACAATGTGTTTGAAAAACAACTGTGCTCTCTCCTTTTTTGAACTACTAGGAAGCACTGATACCAATAAGGGATAATGATACGATACGAGGATACGGCGATACAACAATTTTGTGAAGACAATGATATGACACAACCGAGATACATTAATTAATTAATATAAATATATATTTTGGCATGCTTTTCCTTGTAAATGAAAAATATTGAAGTAATAGGCATCATTCATGCTGAATTATGAATTGTATAATCATTATAAACTCAAAGAAACATTCATCGTTCGTCAACAATAAAAAAGTGGTCCAAGTCTCCAAGGCTTCCAAGGAAAATACAAAGAGAGTCATAATACATCCATCAAGTATGACAAATCTAATTAACATAATATGTCATAAGACATCCATTAACTATGCATCATTATTTTCACCATTACCATATGTGAAAAACACGACTTTCATATTTGGTTCATCAAGTGAAAGGCTTGCAATCTCAGGCAGCTTAGCACCTCCAAATGGCTTATCCCAAGTATCTCCTCCAATATCCCATAACTTGTTTGGTCCTTTCTTGTATTCTTCAGTTTTTCTTGATAAAAGTTGAAGATTAGTATGCACATTTACCAAATCTTCAACACATTTTGCTGCCATCTTGTTCCTCTTCAATGAGTGGATAAATAAATAGGTACTCCAATTCCTCTCACAGGAATTGCATGATGGAACCCATCCCATGCGCACAATGCAAGCTGTTACAAGCAAGCAAAATGCCTTGAACAAGCTTTGCTCGTGACAATGGGTAATGACACAGATGGGCACCACAAAATTGGTTTCGAGCAGTGTGAGAAAATGGAGGAAAAACATCATCGGGGTGCTTATTCTACAATACGGCAAACTGTGTGGATGAGCAACGCGAGAAGTGAAGCTGTGGGTAGATGGATGAGGAGAGGGATTTATTGAAGATAGATGAGTTTACAAATGATGTTGCTATGGAGAACTGGGGCAGCTCTTATGGAGGATTATGGTTTGATTGTTTGAAACTGGAACTGCGATGATGCTAGATTTATTTGCGACAAGGCAAGGATGGATGGTGTAAAGCCATTTCAGGCTGCTAATTAGGAAGCAAGCAACATTAAAGGTTTATACCCTTGGGAGGCAGAAGAGAAAGGATATTAGGGGTGACTTAATAGGAAGAATCTCAGGGCAAATGGGAGGCCATTATGATTCTCAAAAAACACTGTGATGGAAATTTTTACATGAAGGCTCAAATGGAATGAAAACAAACTTGAGTAAAGTTAGTGGGGAAACTTCGTAAGAGAAGAAGTGGGGAGATGTATCAAATGAGGAGGGTGATATGGACAGTGATTTTGATTGTGATGAAGGGCTGGCCTTATGTGAACAACTTGGTTATGGTTCAGATGATTCTGATTTTATGGGGGTTCATTTTCATATCCAATGGATGATCTAGATGGAGTTCTTGGATTGAGGAATGATGAATTAGAAGAGGTAGAAGATAGGATTGAGAAAAATGATATAAATATTGATTTTATTTCTTGTATTCAACATATGCTAGATAAGAAAGTATGCAGCTAGCACACTCAGATGGAAAGGAAGCTTGCTTGGATGAAGGCATAATCAGGGCTAAGAAGGGGAAGAGGGAGTTGGCTAATTTTCAATATTCCATCAATTATGATAGGAAAGGTCTGAAAGGAAGTTTTCTTAGGTATTGTTTTGTTTAAGCTTAGGTAGGGTCTTGGGTGGAGGGTAATAGTGGTATGGATGGTGGGCAGTTTTGGCTTGAGGTGATCTTAATTTTTTTTTTTACTTTGAAGATTTCTCATCCTCTACTGCTTTTACTTTCTTTCTCTCTTAATATATATTCTTTTATTATCTTAAAAAATTATTTACCCAAACTGAGATTTTGAGACTACAAGGTCAGCATTAGACATAGAACAAAAGTAGGATGTTTAAAAACTTAAAACAGAGGAGTACTTTTAGATTATCAGATTATCTTTTTGTGACTGTAGAATACTGTTAGGTTGGAAGGAAAATTTTGAAAGGACAGTTTTCAAAATCAACCACATTATATAGTCAAAATATTGAAAAACGAGGAAAATACATGTTCAAGGAATAGTGATAGGTGAAATGAGGATATTAAATTAGATGCATCATTAAGACTGGAAATATATAATAAGTACATACATATACACGAGGGGTTAAAGATATAGCACCAATTGAGGACAAGATGGATCTTGTTAGATGATTGGTTAAGACAATTTGGACAAGAGGAAGATGAAGAATGAAGATTGAGGTAGTGAGAAAAATAGATAAGTAGATGATAGGGTTGACTAGAAGTAGAAATGCTTTTGATAGGGAACTTAACATTCTTACAAATTTTTTCAGTAGTCTCTACAAGTCTCATTGTGAGGCCAGTTCTGATGATCCCAAATGGGTTTTGAGGAAAGATGGGAACTTCTTTGTCAGCTCTTTTTATAAAAACCTTAGTTCCCCAACTGGGAGCAGCATTAACCTGGAAGCTGATTTAGAAAATGGCAGCCCCTTCAAGGGTTGTTTTTTTCACATGGGAAGCTACTCTTGGAAAGATCCTTACTATAGACAATCTTCAGAAAAAAGGTCTCCCTCTTGTCAATAGATGCTTTTTATGTTCGGAGCAGGAGGAATCAGTCGATCATGTACTCCTGCATTGTGCATGGACCAAGAAATTGTGGAACTTAGTCATCGCCATCGTAAATCAGAAATGGGTCACTGCAGCTGCAGTGAGACGTGAACTGTGGGCTTGGAAATGGATCAGATCTAATAAGGAAGGGATACAACCTCTCTCCCTCGTTCCCCTTGCTTTTTTTATGGGCCG
This sequence comes from Malania oleifera, assembly GCF_029873635.1. Taxonomy (NCBI): domain Eukaryota; kingdom Viridiplantae; phylum Streptophyta; class Magnoliopsida; order Santalales; family Ximeniaceae; genus Malania; species Malania oleifera. The sequence goes on along the minus strand of NC_080429.1, from coordinate 33,053,713 downwards.
TATGGAGAGGAAGGATTAGAAGAGCCTTTCAAGGAATTATCTCTAGCTGGCATTCTAGGCTAGTTGAAAGGGACCCTTTTGTAACCATTGATTTTCTTGTTACTTTTCGGTAAAGTGTGTTTCTTTCTTCTTGTTTCTTTGTACTTGGGTGGCATCCCCTTGTGTCAAATGCACAGTTTAAAATTCTAAATTTCTAGATGTAGCCTTTTAGTTTTTTTTTTCTTTGATAAACAAGAATCGGATTAAAATAGAGAAGAATGTACATCATAAAATTAGAAAAAGGAAGAAAAAAGAAAAGATAGAGAGGATAAGAAATCCTCCCTTTATATCAATTGAAACCAGTTACAAAGAATGCAACCTAAATAGAGAACCAAACCCAATGTAATGGGGCCAACCAATCCTGCTGCAAGTCTTCCAGAGAAACATGATGGAAAAAACCATTTGTCGACACCCACAGCGATGCAAGATATACCGCTTTATTCTGAAGCAAATTGTTAGTAGTAGCCATAACTTAATATTCTAGCGTTCCTTTACAACCCAACACACCAAATAATATCCACAACAGTGCAGTGCCATAGCTTTCCTATCCTTTCATTTGCCAAAACCCCTAAAAGTAATGGTATAAAAGGGCCTTCAAAGTGTAGGGAAAGACCCAATTTTCACCAAATATACCAAATAACTTATTCCAAATAGCCATTGTGAAAGGGCAATGAAGAAAGAGATGCACACAAGTCTCTTCACTACTCATGCAAAAGAGGCAAATGTCAGGGGATGGGGCCTTTTTAGGGCTTCTCTTTTGAAGCAAATCATTGGTATTAATTCTTTCAAGTATCTCAGTCCAAATAAAAGCTTTTACTTTTAAGGGAGCTTTAGCTTTCCAAATTAAAGGATACGAAGCAAAAGGATCCATAGTAGAATCACAAGTCAAGAAGTGAAAAAGATTTACAAGAGAATTTTCCAGAGAGATCTAAACTCCAAACCCTATTATCAATCCCCAAATGAACATGAAAAGAATTGAGCAACGTGGTAAAAAAAAACCGTCTCATTAATCTCTGTCATTTAGATTTCTCCCAAAATGGAAGTTCCCAGAATGCCCATCTTGCAAAAGAAGAAAAGCTGAAATTGGAGTGTCATGAAGATTAGATAAATGAAAAAGATGAGGGAAAGTGCTGGCCAAAGGCATCGCCCCCACCCAGTGCTCCTCCCAAAAGAGAATTCCCTCCCCATTACCCACTGTATAATGGAATTAGGAAGGAAATGATCATATATCTGAGATACAAACTTCGAAGGACTCGAATAAGTAGTTTTAATTCCTACTAGCATTCCTCCCATTTTGTAACATTCAAAGTTTACTGCGAATTACCTTATGCTAAAGAGAATTAGTATGGCCTTTAGTTTATTTTGATTGTTCAAAATATCCAAAGCGATTATGAGAATGCAATTAGAGAGAGAAAAAAAAAAAATGTTCTTTCTTTTTTTAGCAGCGAAGGAGGTGGGGACAGGGGACTGGGGACTGGGAGCCAGCTGAATGTGAATTCCCTTCAATTTTAATTCACTGTCCTTGCCAAAAATTAATTTGAATAAAAAATAATTCACATGAAAAAACCATAACTAGAAAGTTGAGTATGCTGATGCATCAAATTTCAAATGCATCGGTTTGTGCTACCCTAGGAAGTCTAGTTTCTGTCCTGGAACAGAATTGGTTACTGGATAGTGGACATATATTTTATCAATTTAATGAATTATAAGGCTTGGAAAAATACTATCAATTTCTCATGCAAGTTGCAAGGTGAGAGGCTTGCTTTGGATTTTAATGGAAGCATTAACAAGGGCTTTTTTTTAAAAAAAAAATAAAGCAAGGAGTTGCCCTTTTTAACATTTAAAATTGTGATGCAGCTCATAGACATGGTTCAAAGAGGGGAAAAGCCTCCTAACATTAGGGTGAGTCCCACCTTCACTTGTTTTTATGTTGAGATTGACTGTTTATTGGGTTTTATGCTCATTCTCTCATTTTCTGGGTTCATGTTCAGGACATCAATGATCTACCCCCCAATCCTAATCAGCCACTTCCAAATCCTCGCTTAGTACCACGACCTAAGGTTTGCCTTCTTTTTTTTGGGTGAACTTTATCCATTAGATGTTTAATTTTCAATAATTGTTTTCATGGACTAGTGAAGATTGTTTGAACATGAGGTTTAGTCATAGAAGTTCGAAGAATGCATAAAGAACACTCCATTATATTGGCCTTCAGTGTCTATGACTGTCCATTTCATATGATTTATGTGATGGCAACCATATTCTATTGATGATTGGAGAATGGCTAAAAAGCTGATGGAAGCCTTAGGAATATGACCTTTTGACTGTATTGGATGTTTCCCTCATAATTTGGTCACTTTTTAGCCATAATAGGGCTCACTTTTTAGCTATATTTGATAGGGTAAAATTCTAATAGACCCCCAAGTTTTCTGAATATAACACTGCAGTCCCTAAGTTTGTTACAACTATCCAAAAACCCCATGATGTTATAATTTATTGACAAAGTAAACTCTCTAGTCAACGGATAGTTATTGTTGAAAAATTATTTGCATCATTTATAAAATTATTTATTTGCCCTTTCATTCAATTTAACAAATTATTTATTTCATTCCATAATATGTCCAAGTATATAATGAATATTCACTAAAATATTTTAAAAAATATTACTTATAAAATAACCTACCCTTCTTATTCATGAAAGCTACCAAAGATGTTCATATTTTATTATTGACCATTCTTTTTAGCTTAATAAAATTTTACCTTTCTATCATAAAAAGCTTTAGTTTCAATTTTCTGCACAATTTTCCTTGCAGAATGCAACTGGCAGGCATATAAACAAAACAAATTCCAGAAAACAGACATCCTTCTAACAAATATCAAGTAGTTTAAGCCAAACAAATTTTACAAAGTTTAGATTCTGATCTGAATCGGTTGGACTTTGAGTGTCTATTGCTGCTTTGCCTGTGTAGGGTTGCACTGCCTGTTGTCTTCTCAGGGGCAACTTCTTGTTTCTACGTCCTCCCCTTTCTCCCGTAATGATTTTTCAATAATTCGTTTTAATTTGACTTCATTTTTTTTTTAAACCTTGTATTTCATCTTAATTAGTAAGGGCTTGTTTTGTTAACCAGAATATGAAGGTTATTAAAGAGTAATATTTTTATAACATTATAATGAATATTTATTATCACCTTTAAACTTTAATTTAAATTATGGTAATGGAAAATGGGCATTTTATGTGTGTGTGCGTGTTTTTTTTTTGTTTTTTTTTTAATTTGAATATTTTATATTATATGATTGATATGAAATATAAACATTTTAGGTTAGCTTCAAGCTACTAAAAAAGTGTTATGCAGCAGTAGCGTATTTTCTAAATGGCAAGTTATTTTATGTGTAATATTTTTTAAAATATTTTAGTGAATATTCATTGTCATACTTGGGCTTTACTCTATTATAAGAATGTAATATATATTTTGATAATTAATTGAAAGGGTTAAAGGGTAATTTTATTAATGATACAAACTATTTTTAATGTCGGCTAACTGTAACAGGAAGTTGATCTTGTCAATAAATTATAATTTAAGGGGTTCTTTGGTACTTTCGAGAAACTCAGAGGGTGCAGTGTTATTTAGAAAATCCAGGAAATATTTGGATATTATCCTATTTAATATTTTTTTTTCTTGGCATATTTAATATGGAGCTACCATGTTTGTGTTGGAAAATAGAACCAACCAGGAATACCTCGTTTTTGTGCATTCTCTGTAAACAAACCTGATTATTGTTCACCCTCCCGAGTAGCCTTGGGAGGTTGGCCAGGGTCAAAACAGATCAAGCTATGTCCTTCAGTCTCAAGTGGGTAGTGATGGCTTCAATATCAAGGCACAAGATAATGGACTCGCCCATGAGTCGAATGGGAATGGTGAGAGTTCACTGCCTTGGTCGCAACATAAAAATGTCAGAATCACAGAAATTGAATCTGAAGAGGAACTGAAGACTCTGCCTTATGGTGCATCTACCATGGAACGACCAATTCAACGAGCATGGGTTCCTCCCCAGCCACCCCCTTTTGTCATGCCAGAAGCAGCTGCTGCGATCCGACAGCTTAAACCATCAGCACCAAAAGAACAATTTACCAATGATCAGCTAGATGCGCATCCTTCGGATGAAACTGATGAGCTGCAGAGGGTCGCAAGATTATCGGAATCAGGAGGGGTGGAGATCAAAGGAGTGAACTCAGAATCAAACTTAAGTGATGCGCTGGCACAGGAGTAGAATCCTCTCAATGCACTTGATTTGGTACCCTCTATGTATCTGAAATAACATCTGATAGAATGAGAATATATGTTGGATCAATAGGGATAAATAATTTTGGTCCTCTTGTGCTCATTCTGTGATCTATGACTCTGTGTGCACTTTACTTTGATGGAGGGAAATAAAGAACATTTGTGTGTGAACGAAATGGTTTATATGGTCCATTTATATAGAAGAAGATTGTTTTGTACTGTATCCTGGCTGCACTGGTAAAACATTTTCCTGTTGGCTCTCTCTCTCTCTCTCTCTCATGTTTGTGCCTTTCTTCTTCTGTTAATTTTTTTTTAAATTTTACATCCATAGTCGGATTCATTTAGGATTTTTGCAGTCATTTTATCAAAAGCAAGAGTATGGATAAGAAATGATTAAAATGAGTAAACAAATAACAAGAATCCTTCAGAAAGGCATTTGGTTCCTCAAATATAAGAATATTTTTGTTTGATTTACATTATAAGATTTCAAAGAATGTTAACAAGATTTTTATGTCCTATTTGGTTTATATTCAATATGAGAATCATGGCCACCATTTTAAGATTTCAATATATCTTTGGCATAAGAATTTTTAAAAATCACAAGTTCAAAAAATTTAAAATAATTAATTAATTAATTAAAACAATTAATGGCAATATAATGTCTATATATTAATCATTATATTATACTATTATAACATTATATTAATAATATTATTTGAAAATATAATAATAGTATGATAATACTATATAAGGGCATTGTTGCCCAGCTTGTAAAAATAGTGAGTAATTCGGTTCAAAAAGTAGGATTTTTATGGAAATATGATTCTCGTGAGATTCATTTTTATCTTTTGTAAGAATCTTTACGTGTTTTTAGGAATGTGAAAATGTTCCTACCCCATCAAATTCTCATATTTAAATTAATGTGGGAGCACCACATTCCTATCAATCTTGAAAGATGTGTCAAAAATTTTCCCATGTAACGACATTTTTAATAATCTCTTTTTTGGGATGAGACATCTAAGTCATGGGAATATTTTTATTTGAATTACATTGTAAGATTTTCATGTCAATGTTTGACTCAACATAAGAATCTTGTTTTCAATATAATGATTGTTATACTATTAACATGTGTAAGCATTACATAAAGTGAAATTTAAATTTTTAGCAAAGCCTACTAAGAATACATAATTAATTCATTTCCCAAAATTTTTAAATATCATAATTTTTTTAAAAAAATTAATAATTAACTAAAACAATTGATGGCAACACAACTATTTTTAAATTCTAAAAATTAAATGATTGTTGCACAATAATATTATTATTTATTATCGATAATTATATTTTTAAATATAATAATAATGCAAAATACTATATTGTAGGAGCATTTTTTTCCCACAAGATAGTGAAGGCATTTGGTTCAAAAAGTAGGACTCCCATAAAACTTACATGAGTGTAAGAATAGGATTTGTCAATATTTCATGGGAATCTTTCATTTTCAGGAATGTGAACATTCCCATGACATCAAACATCACTCTATAAGCTCGTCTCTACCACGGTGGCCTTATCCACCAGTGTGAAGAAATCTTACACCTGCAACATAGCCACCTGCTTAAGGATCTCCTGCTTTAGACCACTCTCAAACCTCCAAGCCTTTCTGGACTCGTCAGGTACCATATAGGGAGCAAAACGTGACAACTCCACAAATCAGGTGGCGTACTGCTGAACAGTCAGCCGTCTCTGAGTCAGGTTCTTCATAATGAGATGTTATGGACATCACATTTTAAAAATTTTGAAAGATACTACACACATCAAATATGTGTGTAATTAGTTGTCTTCAAATTTATTGCAAACTATGTTGATAAAAATATTTTAAAATATGATTTGCTTATCTAGAAAATATACCTTCTCATTTTAGATGAGGGCATGAGGGTTGTGGTGGATTGGACATTAGCTTGAACTGTACAGTGAGAGATAGTTCTTATTGTATAGCTTTTCTTATTCCTTTGAAATTATTATCCTGTGTCTTCAACATTAGAATTCTAAGTTCTGACCTCTAAGATGTAGCTTAAGAGAGCATTGATTCCCCACATCTTTCTAAATTTTCAAAATGTGATTAGTGAGTATCTAGAAATTTTCTCTGAGACTTTTGAAATGTAGAATGCTCACAAATGTCAAATCTTCATTGACCTATAAAGAATCTTTAGAATGATTTTTTATTTATCTAATTTAACCTTTATATTATTTGGATTGATATTGCTGATATATTCATATTAATTTATAATTGTAGTGGAACATAATCATATTTTAAATTTAATATTTTATAAATTAATATATAAGCAATGCTTTCTAAAATTCCAATAGGGTAGGTGGTTTTGTTGGTCATAACATTGTATGCGATGCTCATGACATCTTACGAGAATATGATACGGCACGAACAATAACGTTCTTGAAAATGAAAGGAATTTCATGTCTTATGGGCATTATATTCCCACCATTTCCTATAGATAAGTCTCGTTTATGCGAATCCAATTTTCGGACCAAAATGCCCTCACTATTATGGCCGGTTGGATAACAATATTGCCCCTACAATATTATTATCACACTCGATCTATCATTAAATCAAATAAAATAAAAGTAATATCATTATTTTATTATAATAATTTAATGTAATAGTTAATATTTAAACATCATATTATCTTCAATTATTTTGGTTAAATGATTATATTTAAGTGTTACATTTTTTTTTTTCAAAATTTATGATTATTGAAAATTTTAAGATATGGATTCAGTTAGATACATATTCTTAAGTAGGGTTTTATGTTCAAAGTATAATATCATATATTAGTTACATATATGCCAAGAGTATAATAGTCATTTTATTGAAATACGTGTTAGGATTTTCATGTTGAACCAAACATTAACGATGGGAATCTCGTATATATTCTTAAGAATATTATAACGTAAAATAAATAAAAGTATTTCCATTAGATCGACAGACATCCCATTCTTTTAATTAATTGTTATTTTTTTACAAATTATTTGTATGGTTGTAAGATTTTGATTTTGAAATTATGAAACAAAAGAGTAAAATAAAAATTATTGCAATATCTAGAAAAAAATTGAAGGAAACGCACTAGAAAAACAACCATAGAAGAGGAGGATGAAAAAGACGAGATAAAAGTGAAGATAATGGTGGTCATAAAGTGAGTGATCACTATGTTGTCGATATCATAGTAAAACCCGATAAGGCTAATCTCAATACCGTTTCATACTTCAACTTTATCACCTTTGAAATTTACTCAAGCCACCCAATTGAAGACGGGTGTCGAAATGAGCAACATGAAGAGGTCTATAAACTCTTTCTTAAGTGTGGACAGTTGTTTGATTTTCGGAGTTAATTTCGAAAAATTAAATTGATTTTATGGCTTTCATTAGGGTGTTTAATTGTGAATGGGTATCAAGACGAGCAACATGAAAATGTTAATAAATCCCTTCTCAAAGTGTGAACAATTGTTTGATTTTTAGAGTTAATTTTGTGAAATTAAATTGATTTTATTGCTTTCATTAGGATGTTCAGTTTATTTGAAGTGTAATTGGTTTTTTGATCAATTTGAACATGTTGAATTTGATATGTAACAATTCAAATTAAGTTTTGAATTTTTCATCTTTTGGAGTTTCAATTCAATGTTAGCTTTGTGTATGGCTTCAATACAATCATGGCCAGACGAGCTCTGTGGCATAGCATCTACCAGCTTAGTAAGCTCCCTTCCCCATGGCTTCTTTTGGGGGATTTCAACTATGTACTTTCAGCTGCTGAGAAGGAGAATGGTCGGCCTATCTCAGACTATGATACTAGAGATATGGGTGAATGCTTCTTCAACTCTAGTCTATCTGATCTGAGATCATCAGAGTGTTTCCTTACATGGACAAATGGTACGATTTGGAGCAAATTGGATAGAGTGATTGCTAATCAGAGATGGATTCTGGAGGGTCGAAGTGCTAAGGTTGAATTCCTTTTCCCTGGGATTCTCTCTGACCACTCGGTGTGCCTCATTTCACTGTTTGAAGAGGGGTGTCTGGGAAGGCGATCTTTTAAATTTTTCAACTTGTGGACTCTAAACCATAATTCTCTAGCCATTATTAAACAAGGTTGGGATGCTCAGGTTCAGAGATTTGAGTAATTCAAATGGGTAAGGAGACTCCAGGGCCTGAAGAAACCTCTAAAGGCTCTTAATGTCTCCTATTTCTCCCACATATCAGCTAGAGCAGAGAAGGCAGGTAAGGAAGTGATCGAGATACAACAGAAACTGCACAACAATCCCTTGGATGGTGACCTGCAATTGCTTCTGAATGAAAAAAAATATGAAGCTGTTAGACTTGCAGAAGCCAATAGAATGTCCATCTCTCAGATTGCCAAAAGTAGATACTTAAAGGAAAGTGACAAAGGCACTACTTTCTTCCATAGTCTGATGAGAAGTCGAAGGAATAGGAATTACATCTCAACGGTTACCAAATTAAATAGGGATCAGACCAGGTCCCAAGCTCAGGTAGCTAAGGAGTTATTGATCTTTTACAGCTAGCTGCTGGGAAAGGAAATGGACTATACAATGATAAATAAGAGCACAGTTACAAGGGGTCCTTTGATTAAAGACTCTCAACATGCTAATATGATGGCTCCAATATTGAAGGAGGAGATTAAGATGGCCCTTTTCAGTATCAGGGATAGCAAATCCCCTGCTCCTGATGGCTTCAGCATGCTTCTTCAAAAAATCTTGGAACATAGTGGGGAATGATTTCACAAGTGCAGTAAAGGAATTTTTTACCACTGGAAAGCTATTGAAATAGGTGAATCACACTATGATTGCTTTGATTCCTAAATCCAACCATGCTAATTATGTGGGTGACTATAGACCAATTGCTTGCTGCAATGTCTTTTACAAGGTAATAGCTAAAATCATTGCTTCAAGAATCAAGCCTGCACTAGAAGGAATTATAAACTCAGCACAATCTGCATTTATTGAGAAAAGAAGCATGGTTGAAAACATATATATTGTCTAGGAACTAGCAAGGAAATATGCAAGGAAAAGGATCTCTCCAAGGTGTATGGTGAAGATTGATCTTAAAAAGGCATACGACTATATCTCATGGAGATTCCTTAAAGAAATGCTGGACCATCTGAACTTCCCTCCTACCATGGTAAATTGGATTATGGAATGTGTCTCCAACACCTCATACTCTATATCCATTAATGAGAGTATATTTGGATTCTTTAAAGGGGGTAAGGGTCTTCGCCAAGGTGATCCTTTGTCCCCGTTTCTATTTGTGATTTGTTTTGAATATTTCACAAGGATGTTGAAATCCCTGGAGGTTAACCCTAATTTTAAATTCCATCCTAGATGTAAGAATCTCAAGATCACTCACCTGGCCTTCGCTGATGACTTGATACTCTTTTCTAAAGGGGATGTTGCATCGGTTAAAGCCCTTATGGACTGTTCGAAGGGTTTCTCAAATTGTTCTGGATTGATAGCTAACTGTATGAAATCTAACCTATTTCATGCAGGTATAAAAGAATACGACCTTGAGTGCTTCAAATAGGCTACAGGCTTCAATGTTGGATCTTTCCCTTTTCGATACCTTGGGATCCCTTTGGCTTCATCCAGACTGAACTCAAGTCATTACTCCCCTCTGATAAATAGGATTGCTGATTTGTTCAAGGGTTGGTTTGGCTTCACTTTATCCTATGCAGGGAAACTTTAGTTAATTAAGTCTGTCATTCAGGGTCTTGAATGCTTTTGGTTATCTATTTTCCCAATCCCTAATAAAGTTTTGGAGCATGTTGTCAAATTATGCAAGGCCTTTCTTTGGGGTGGGAGGAAGAAGCCTTTGGTTGGTTGGAAGGAAGTGTGTCTGCCAAAATCAGAAGGTGGTTTTGGGGGTGATGGATTTGAAAGCCTAGAATTTTTCCTTGCTCACAAAAACCTGTTGGAATATCCACTCTAAAAAAGACTCTCTCTGGTCCAAAAGGGTTAATCAAAACTACTTGAAAGGTTCAAGTCTTTGGGAGGCCGGGATAAAACATGACGATTCCCCACTATACAAAAAGTTCATTGGAATTAAGAATCAAATTATGTTAAGATGTGCCAACCACCTAAATGTCACGCTTCAACTTTTTTAGGAATGGGACCTTGATCACACTAGCTCTTCCATTTGTTATAACTTTTGGAGAGCTAAAGGAACTACGGTTCCTTGGTCCAAGGAGGTATGGAAGAGTGGAAGTACCCCTAAACATGCTTTCACTCTTTGGCTGGGAATTAAAAGGAAACTTCTTACTTGTGATAGGCTCATTGATTTTGAAGGAGACCTGTATTGTTCCTTTTGCTGCCAGGAACATGAATCCATTGATCATATATATTTTTTAATTGCAGATTCTTCTCTTAGGTTTGGAACACAATTAGAAGTTGGTCGGGGCTCAACATGGCTATGACAACACTTAGAGCTGCAGTGAACTGGCTACGAAAGGAGGTCAGGGGCACTAGGATTCTTTCAGTAGGCAAGAGAGTTGGCCTGGCCTCTACTGTTTATCTCATATGGAATGCCAGGAATAGAAAAAGATTTGAAGGAAAATCCATTTCCCCAAAGGAGCTGATTGTGACCATCCAGAAACATATCTACACAGTGGTCTATGACAGATTTGGGCTACACACAGTCAGAGGAGTATAATCTCATTTTGGATCTTGTTGTATGAGTTTTGAATTGTTGTAGTTGGCCAAAAGGCCCCTAGATTGCACAGGTTCTCTTGTGTTACTTATTGCTTGCAATTTTGATGGGGCTTATAAATTCCTCCCCCCCCCCCCCCCCCCAAACCTGGGTATGCCTAGAGATCCATGTAAATACTTATTTTGATCAATACATTTACCCTTACGATAAAAAAAAAACTTATTACTCTTTCGTTAATTAGTCTTTCATTCTCAAATTATTATAATAATAAAGACGTATACTAAAAGTTCCAAACCTTACAAGCTTATATTATGGTAATTAAGTCTTAAAATTCATATGGATTTTAATCCAATTATGATTTAATTATAGAAAATTTTAAATAATTTATCATTAGTTGATACAAAAATTAAATTATAAATTTATTATACAATTTCAAAAATTAAATTATAAATTCACGGGGTTGTTTTGAAATAAATCGATTTTATTTATGGCCCAAGGTGTTTTCAAGGTAATAATTATGAATAAATTATATGCTTCCAATAATTAGTAGAATAAAAATGTTATTAGAATGATAGAAATCAATTTATATTAGTGGTTAAAAAATTTTAATTCAATTATGATTAGTTATTATAAAAAAATTTAATTTAATTTGTAACAAAAATTCAATAACAAATTCATGTTACTATTTCAAAATATTAATAATTTTACTTCTGTTTCAAAATATTAATCAACTTATCAAATTACAATTTATTACGAAATTTTAAATTTAAAATCACATTTTTTTCAATAAGTGTTTTCATGGTTGACGATGTATTTAATTAGTTTTTGATACTCAAATTATTATACAACAGATAAATTGACTGAAAGTTCAAGCTTCTGTCCTCCTCGGAAGCTCATAAATAAAGTCTTAAAATTTGTATGGATCTTAATCCAAGTTTAATTTATTTATAAAAATTTTTAATTAATTTACCAAGAGTTGTTACAAAAAGGCAGTTATAAATTTATCATACAATTTAAAAATATTATTAATTTTGCTTAACGGTCAGTTTCAAATTATTTAATTAGCTTATTATATTACCAATTTTATTTGACAATTTCAAATTTTAAAAAAAAAAAAAGTAGCTCAACACCTAGGATCTATTTAGACTAAGGATTTGATTGGAAAAGGAAAGAGAAATAAGAAGGAAACATACTTTTCATTATATTTTCTCTCTATATGAAATAATATTAAAATAAAAATTTATTCTAGTATAGTTAAAAATTAAGAAACAAAATTTTAGTGATGCTTCAAATCAAAAAATTTTTCATTGGGAAATCTATTGTCCATCATACTTTTTTTCACATAAAATATTGTTAAAAATACAAAAGTTGTTTTTGTAAGAACCCAAATCGTGATATATGGATTAATTATGTAAAAGAATGCTAAAATGGTAAATTGAGCAGAGTTCGTTGACGAGGTCAAGGTTTGTCGACGAAGTCTCTTTTGTTCTTGTCAACGAAATTTAGAGGCTCATCAACGAGGAGAAGGTGAGAGATTTCGGGAAACCGGGAATCTCAGGCTCGTCGATGAGGTCGTCATCTCTTCGATAAGGAATCTTCAGTGGCTCGTCGACGAGAGCGCCATTTCGTCGACGAGGGTGGCTAAGTCAAAGACCTATAAATATTAGTTTCCTTACTTCCAAGCTAAGTAATCTCAAGAATATCCTCTCCCTCTCTCTCTAGAACTTGAAGAACTCTCTCTCTCTAGATTTTTTCACCATTTGTCACCTGATTCGTAAATCCGGCATTACCGCATAGATTAGGGTGAGTTTCTCTTCGTATATAGTGGATCGAAATCTCATTTCGAGTAGTTTTGGGTTTCAGGTCAAAATGAAGGTAAGGCTTGGTTTTCTTTTTTGATTCGAAATATATGTAGTAGTATGAGTTGTAAGCATGTATTGTACTGTGGTTTATAGGTTTTGGAGTCGCGGTTCGTAGTTTTGGGGACTGTAGAGTTTGTAGTTGGAATTCGGGTTAAGGTAAGGGGATTCAGTTTATATCAGTTACTTTTCAAAATCGGGATTGGTAAACTTGCAGGCTACGATCGTATGTATATTTTGGTATCTTATTTGGGGAAATCTATTGGGTAAAATACGAAATTTTCGGGTTACAGTTTTTGAAAAAATTTGGGGATTTCAAGTATTTGAAATTAGGATAGCTTCCCAAGAGGGGGGTGAATTGGTATTTTTAAAATTATTTTTAATTTTGATTCTTAATTATTAATCAATCACAACAATTAAATATAAAAACAATTCAATCCACAATCAATCAAAAACTCAATCACCTTGTAATAAATTGCTGAATTTGTATAAGCCCTATGTTTGTTCAAAAACTCCCAAGTCTTCCTTATGTTTAGCTTTTAAACAAACTTTTAGATTAATAAGTTTTGGTTGATCAACCAACGTAGTCCCTTCCGGTTTCCGCAATCAATGCTGATCAAACCAAAAACAAATTATCCTCCGGTCTATTTAACAACTAAACACTCAGAATTAATCGATTAAAAGCATACACGCAGATTATAAGTCTTTGTTGAAAAAAATAAAAATAAAAATAAAGAGTAAGGAAGAGAGAGAGAGAGACACACAAGATTTTACGAGGTTCGACTTATACCCAGCCTACATCCTCGCCTTTGGCAAACCACCAAAGGATTCATTAGTTTAGTTCCATTGACAGGTGGAACAATACCGATTACAAAACAGTCCTTCCGTTAGGCTAGAGCCTGCCTCTCCAAACAATATTCCCTTATTTGGTCCAATGATTCTACAGTCTTGAATCATCTATGAATAAGAATCAAGATAAAGAAATTTTGTGTACAAGAAAACACTCTCACAGCAGAGTAGGTTAGTACAACAATTAGCACAATAATACTTCAAAGTAATTCAAATATAAAAGAATTTGAAGCTCAATACTTAGTATGAATCACCAAATAACTTTCAAAAGATGAAAGATTCTGACTTTGAAAACTTTACTTCGAAATATAAATCAGTAGCAAATCAGTAGTTTGAACATGAGAGTTTGAGAGCCTTTGAGAACTTTGAATACTTGAAGATTGCTTGGTGTCTCAAACCTTTGAAGATTGGGGCTATTTATAGATGTTTAGAAGCAATTCCTGACCCCCAAAGTTTCCTTAAAATAGTTTCCAAGTATTTTAAAATAATTATCCAAAAACCTTGTTTAAAAAATCTTCCTATTAAGAGTTTTTAAGCCAACGTTCGAGTGGCAGTCGCCTGCCACGACTTGGCAGTCGATTGTCACAGAACAAACTCTCAACACAGAATACTGGCAATGCCTATCAGAACCAAGGCAGTCGCCTGTCATGTTCACGCAGGCGCCTGACAGGTTTAGGCAGTCGCCTGTCTTGCTACTGACTTTTTAAAAAACCTCTTACTTAATGTGGCAGTCGCCTGACCCTTCATTATTTCAAAATAATTTCTTTTTCAAAAACCCTTTCTTCTCATTGATTTATAAAAATATATTTCTGAATTTCTAAGAGTTTCAAACCAATTTATATCTGAAATTAACTTGAAGTACTTACATTTAGAACATCTAAAAAAAAATGATCCTTTGTTCTTCAATCTTGTTCTTCCATCATCTTTGAGTCTTCAATCTTTTCTTTGAGCTTTCACCAATATATCTTTAATCCTCATGCTCTTCAAAATCTCTTTGTAATCCATAAACTTTATTATACTCTTCTTTTTAATCCATATGCTTCCTTATGCTCTTGAGCTTTGTCTCTTCCTTTAAGCTTTGCCTTAAGCTTTGTCTTTAAAAACTTTCACTTGAACCATATTAAACACATCATTGATTTGTTATCATCAAAATAAGAATTGTAAGCTTTATTAGGCAAACAGTATCATCTCTACTTTGTTTGGAAAATCATTTGTTTTGTTTAAACTGTATTATTGAGATGACTGTTATCCATATTTGTATAAAAACTGTATACTTAGGTTGGAAAATGATACGATTTGTTTGTAAACCCAATAAGTGTGGAATGTATGGTTGTATGTAATTGTTACAGGTATTTTGCAAAACAACTAGTGGCGGTTAATTACCGTATGCTGATGAGTATAGGAACGTGAGTTCCAAAATGATTCCAGGTTTTGTGAAATCGGCTATGTGGCGGCTAATTACCGTACGCTAAAACAGCTATGTGGCGGTTAATTACCGTATGCCGAGCCATGTACCGGTTCATTACCATGGGCGAGAGTGTCCGGCTCTATATCTGAGGGTGTGAAATATCACCATGTATCCCGGATGGTCATTGAGGGGTGTGAGCTACACTGTAATGACAATGTAATTGCTGTGAAGCTTCAGGTTTCATGGAGTAGTTGCGCATTAGTGTGAACTACATCGTATTAGCAATGTAATCGCTATGAAGCTTTGGGTTTCATAGTGTAGTTGCATATTAGTGTGACAACATTGACCGTATGTTTTGGGTATCGTATGTACTGGAATGGATTTGTGAAAATACTGGAACTGTATGAAATGTTTTGAACTGTATCGTATTGTATGGTGTTATGTTTTACGTAAAATAACACTAGTATGCTACACATTGATATAACCTTCTTTCTTCCTTACTAAGAGGTGTCTCACCCCAAATGTACATACAAATGTTTTTCAGGTCCATTGGGCAGCCATGTTTAGCATCCTAGCATTTGGAAATGGGGGTGTCGTTAGCTACTGCTAGTGCCTATTAGGTACGAGTCTTTGTATCTGGGTTGTCGAGATGGTTTTTTTTTTGTAGACGCCCGGAGTATGTTTTGTAACTATGGGAATGTATATTCTAGTTTTGTATAGACTCTGTTATGGTACTGTACATGTATAGAAAGACCGTATTCCGCTGCGTATCTGATGAGTATGGATGTGTATGTTTATGTTTTAAGGGCATCCGTGTACCCCATGGGGTCGGACCCTCTTTTGGTATTGTATCATGTATGTTTTAATTGATACAAAGACATGTTAGGTTATTATAATTACACTTGGGACCCATCTACGAGTTCGGGGCATGATAGCTTGGTATCAGAGCTAACCAAGTTGTTAGGTCTTGTAGACTTGGTTAGGTATATTGATGTGTACATACCAGAGTATAGGATGTAGGAAATGGGTAGTATAGGTCGAGGATTGTGTTGTTGCTAGACGATGACTCATTGGCAGTGTTCTGTGTCCTTCTTGGAATGACGATTTTAGAAAGATCACGGCAAACCATTGATGGATTCGTGTCAGTGTGATGGGACAGGCCTAGACTCGTAGAATTGGTAGTTAACATGATTAGGTGATTGATTGTGTTAATTGTGTGCGATATAGGAATTCTAATCGATTCCTACTGTATTTTCAGAATGGAGCCCAAGGGCAATAACTTGGAAAGTGGTTTCGAGGGAACTACGAGTGATGAGACTCCTTCTGTGCCTTATGGGTTGACAAAGCAGGTTATGCGAGAGATCGGGCGGAGCGTTAGGAGACGCGAATGCTCTCCTACTAATGTGGGGTGTACCATTGAAAGGTTCACACGCATGCACCCTCTGACATTTGTAGGAGGACCTGATCTAATTATGGCGGAGGATTGGGTCGAAAAGACCAAGAGGATTTTGAAAGTCCTCCACTGCACAGATAGGCAGAGAGTCCTTTACACTACTTTCCAGTTGTCTGGAGAGGCCGAGCGTTGGTGGACTGTGGTGAGTCTGCTTGAGAAGTAGAGAGCTGGACCAACGGGTATGACGTGGAACCAATTCAAGGAGGTATTCTTCGAGAGATACTTTTCAGTTTCCACTCATGATGCGAAGGCCGATGAGTTTTCGGGCCTAATGCAGGGTACCCTAACGGTGCAGAGTTATGCCGTCAAATTCATCGAGTTGTCTCGATTTGCGCCGTACTTGGTTCCGAACTAGTATAAGAAGACTTGGAGGTTTAAGAGGGGTCTAAGGAAAGACATCCGCCATCTTGTGGGAATGCTGCAGATCCGTGAGTTCTCTGTTTTGGTTGATAAAGCCACCATAGTTGAGACCGACCTTTGGGGAGATGAGGTGGTGCAGGATCAGAGGAAGAGGCCGGTATCTTCTGGTTCTCAGAGTGGCCCTCATCAGGGACAGTGGAAGAAGAAGAAGAACTACAGCTCTAGTTATCAACAGAACACCGAGCGGTAGAGTTATCAAGAGGATCCATCCTCTACACCGTGCGCCAAGTGCGGTAAATGGCACGATGGAAAATGTAGGTCATTTTGGGGTAACTGCTACAACTGTGGCAAACCGGGCCACCTGTCGCGGAGCTATCAGGCACTGAGGAGAGATACGCATGCACAGAGTTAGAACCGTGGGAGTAATCAGATGCCTCAGGGTAACTACCAAGCAACCACGGCTCTGGCGAGAGTGTATTCACTTACTCCAACAGATGCGGAACATGCTGGGAATGTGGTGACAGGCACCATGTTATTACTTTCGAATAGAGCTGTCATTTTATTTTATTCAGGAGCAACCCATTTGTTTATATCTAGTAGTTTTGTGAAGTTGTGTGGGGTTAAAACCCGAGTGATGGATGAGAGGCTGCCTATGGCTACGCCAACTAGGAGTGTAACGATCTGTAGTAAGATGTTAGTAAACTATTCAGTTGTAATTCAGGAGAGACTGCTACCAGCGAATCTTGTAGTATATAACATGTCTGGTTTTGACGTTATATTGAGGATGGATTGGCTATTCTCCAGTTTTGCGGTTTAATTATCGTAAGAAGGTAGTAGTGTTCAGACCTCCTGGGGAGCAGGAGTACGAGTTCGTCAAATCGTGTGTGCGTTCGATGCCACAGGTTCTATCAGCATTATAGGCGAGGAGGTTACTCTTGGATGGTTGTTAGGGGTACTTGGCTTGCATGAAGGAACCGCCACGGAAAGAGTTGAGGCTCGAGGATATTCGAGTGGTCAATGAATTTTTAGATATGTTTCCTAAAGATTTACCCAGTAAACCTCCGGATCGTGAGGTGGACTTTGTGATAAAGTTGCTACCTGGCAAGGCACCGATCTCTAAAGCTCCATACCGGATAGGTCCTGTAGAACTTCGAGAGTTGAAGGAGCAGTTGCAGGAACTACTGGACCAGGGTTTTATTCGATCGAGTGTTTCACCCTGGGGAGCTCCAGTTTTGTTTATGAAGAAGAAGGATGGGTCGATGCGTATGTGCAATGATTACCGTAAGATCAACAAGGTGACTGTGAAGAACCGTTACCCATTGCCTCGTATTGATGATCTCTTGGACCAGCTACAGGGAACACATGTCTTTTCGAAGATCGACCTACGGTCAGGGTATCATCAGGTGAGGGTTAAATCTGAGGATGTGGTGAAGACTGCTTTCCGAACCAGATATGGCCACTATGAGTTCTTGGTTATGCCGTTTGGTTTGACCAATGCTCTGGCAGTGTTTATGGATCTGATGAACAGGATTTTCCATAAATACCTAGATCAGTTCATAGTGGTGTTTATCGATGACATTCTGGTATACTCTAGGAGTTCGAAAGAGCATGAAGACCATCTGAGGTTGGTACTACAGATTCTGCAAAAAAGGAAGTTGTATACCAAACCGAAGAAGTGTGAGTTCTGGTTGAATCAGGTTGCATCCTTAGGCCATGTGGTGTCTAAGGGCGGTATCTCAATTAATCCTGGCAAGATTGAAGTTGTGGTTGACTGGGCAAGACCGAAGAGTGTGCAGGAGGTTCAAAGTTTTCTAGGATTGGTGGGTTACTATCATCGGTTCGTAGAGGGTTTCTCTAAATTGTTTGGACCTCTGACACGATTGACCAAGAAAGGGGTGAAGTTTGACTGGACCAGTGATTGCGAGCAGTGTTTTCAGGAGTTAAAGCACCGTTTGGTTACTGCTCCAGTTTTGACCATTCCTTCGGGGGATGGTGGTTTTATGATCTACAGTGATGTGTCCCTAAAGGGTTTGGGATGTGTGTTTATGCAACAGGGTAAGGTAGTGGCTAATGCTTCTCGGCAACTTAAGGAGTATGAGAAGAATTACCCTACACACAATTTTGAGTTAGCTGTTGTTGTTTATGCCCTAAAGATCTAGTTTCACTGACCACAAAAGTAGACTTGGAAAAGCAGATCGAGTCGGATAATCTGTGACGGATAAGACGGATTATCGGGTGAAAAAATCATAATCCATATTCGACACGTTTAAATAGCGGATTGGGCAGTTTCAGGTCGGATAATTCATGGCGGATGGGTGGATAATCCGCCATTCTCAAATGTAATTTTATTAAAAAATTATTTTGTATCATAATAATTTAAGTTGTATATGATAACTTGTAATTAGTTTGTGTATTAACTTTTCTAGTAATTATATCAATCATTCAATCGTTTATACCAATTAACAATTCCTGATTCATGTAATATTTTCTTTTATGATATTTTGTCCATTGCTTAAACTATGCCTATTTCACTATATGAGGATTCCATGATATTTTATTTTCCTTTTTGTAATATTTTTTTTGTGGTAGTTCCTAGGATTATAAAAATGTTAAAGTTTAATCCTTTCAATAGAGCGAACACATGCAAAATCTTGGATCAAGAGTTGATCAACAACCACACACTAAAAATATCAAGTTCATTTTTTTTTTAATGTGAAAAACTCATGTTTAAACAGTTAAGACATCACATAAAAAATACATGGAAAATTTTTCTTGCCTATTTTACTTTAATCATAGTGACACAATTTTACTTATAGACTATTTTTTATAATAATAATAATAATAATAATAATAATAATAATAATAATAATAATAATAACATCGAAGCAATCAAATTAATACATACCATGCTAAATCGTCTTCAATGGCCTCAAACGAACTTTTAAGATGACGTTGGAAGTAACTAAATTAATACATACCAACAAAACCCCGTGTGGGAAAAACTTAAAAAAAAAAAATAGGGTAAAATATAAGCCAAAAATCAATCGATTGATCATATATCAATTTTTTAATTATATTTAATTTATTAAGAATATATATATATATATATGTATATATATATATATATATGTGTGTGTATATATGTATAATACCTAATAGTCTCAAAAGATTCGAGCTGACTCAAATACGTGGGATGGGTAACTATAGTGCCCTCTAACTTCATGTTGGTTTTGTCGAATGTAATGGGAGTAGAAAGATACGAAATGAAAATGTGATCATAAAGAAGGATAAAATTAGATAATAAAGTCAATTCTATTCACCATCCCTAATATTTCATTCCATTTATATGTACCAAACATATAAACAAAAGTCTGTTGTTGTCTCCATGATCTTCTCAAGTCAAGCCCTTCTAAAAATTTGAGCACGAGTATTGCATCACGATTTAAATTATAAAAAACCAAATTAAATTTCAATTTTTATTAAAAAAAGTTAGGACTTTAATGATAATTTAGTTTCATTACTCTGAGGAACCAAACCTAGCAAACAAATAAATAAAATTTCTCCCAAAAATAAGAGCAAAGCCCATTGCCCCATAATTTGGTAAAAGAGGATAATGGTTTTGATAAAATACAGTAATGTGATTTTGTGTGTCAAAAATCAGTGTGCACAGCTATGGCACTTCCCCTATCCCTTTGTTTTCGATAGCATCTCCCGCAGCCACCCAAAAACCTACACCCCTCACTCTCACTCTCTCTCTCTCATTAATCTCCATCCCCTCCCCATTTCAACACCTTCCCATTCCTCAAAAGCAGAAGGATCTGGGCTAACTAATTCGTCATCAATGCCATCGAAGGAGGAGGTTGCCAAGACTACAAGAAGGAGGAGGAGTCTTCCGAAACCACAACCACGCAACAACAAAATCCCCCAGAAGAACCCGAATCGCCTTTGGAGTTGAGATCGTAGATAAGAAAAGCCACGAGGGAGAGAGAAGAGAGCAAGGACAGAGATGGGCGTCTGACGAGGGCCGACTGAATGAGTGACTGAGCAAGGGAATCGTGGCTCGTGGATAGCAGTCGGCGACGGCAGTGGGAGTGGGACTTTGAGATTTGGGATTGGACTGGCTGGGGAGTGCGACTGACGGATTGTTGGCTGTGTAGGCTGTCTCTGTGGCGTGTGAGCCATGTGGGCACTGCCGCATTGGGCTCTGGGCAGGGTAGTTGGGCTTTTATGGGTTAATTAGTAATAGGCTTTTAAGCGGGTTGGCGGATATCCGTCGGATAAACCCGACCCGACCCGCTAAGCAAGCGGATATAGAAATGAAAAACCATATTCGACTCATTTAGTAAGCAGTTGATTATAAGTTGGTTAAAATGGGTCGGATGCGGGTTAGTTTAACGGTTTTTTATCCATTTTTCCAAGTCTACACAAAAGCCTCAGGTACTTTTTCACGCAGAAGGAGCTGAATAAGAGGCAGAGGTGGTGGCTAGAGTTGATCAAGGACGATGATTGCATGATCAGTTATCACCCGGAGAAGGCTAATGTGGTAACAGATGCATTGAGTCGAAAGTCAGAGCATGCAGCAGTATTTGAAGTTGTAGCTCAGCATCATATCAGATGGGATCTGGAGAGCCTTGGTGTAGAGTTGGTGTCTAGTGACAATCAGGCTTTCATTGCTAGCTTGGTGATCCAGCTGACTTTGTTTGAGCGTATTAAAGCTGCGCAGGCTAATGATGTGGAGTTAACTGGGATTGTGGAGA
This sequence comes from Malania oleifera, assembly GCF_029873635.1. Taxonomy (NCBI): domain Eukaryota; kingdom Viridiplantae; phylum Streptophyta; class Magnoliopsida; order Santalales; family Ximeniaceae; genus Malania; species Malania oleifera. The sequence continues at coordinate 33,031,994 of NC_080429.1, read as the reverse complement.
AAGTGCAGCAGGGATTAGCTACAGATTTTAACATCTCTAAGAGAGGTGTGTTGAGGTTTGGGACCAGGCTGTGTGTTCCAAACGACGACAAGAGCAGAAGGACAATTCTGGAGGAAGCGCATCGTTCTTTGTTTGCGGTACATCCGGGTAGTACAAAGATGTATCGGGATTTGCGGGAGTCCTTTTGGTGGAGTGGTATAAAGAGGGAGATTGCTCGGTTCATGGAGTAGTGTCTGACATGCCAGCAGGGCCGTTGCAGCCCTTAGCTATTCCGATGTGGAAATGGAAGCATATTTCCATGGACTTTGTTACTGGATTACTGCAACCACTTCACGGGCAAAATGTTATATGGGTAATCATGGACAGGTTGTCGAAATATGCTTACTTTGTACTGATGAAGGTTAGCTACCATTTGAGTAGGCTAGCGGACCTGTACGTGCGGGAAATAGTCAGAATGCATGGAGTACCTGTGTTTATCATTTTAGATTGGGATCTAAGGTTTACTTCTCAATTCTAGAAGAGCTTGCAGGAAGCCCTGGGGACGAAGCTTACTTTCAGTATAACGTTCCACCCCTAGACTTATAGACAGTCGGAGAGGACGATACAGATCTTAGAGGATATGTTACGGGCTTGTGTATTAGACTTCAGTGGTAGTTGGATCCAGTTTCTGCCACTTTCTGTACTGAAAGGTTCAGAAGTTGTGTACCAAGGAAATACCTTTGGAAAAAGTATTGTGGCGGAATCATGCGGTTGAGGAAGCTTCTTAGGAATTAGAAACTGAAATACGCTGAAAGTATCCACAGTTGTTTTGAGTAGTAGTTAGATAGCAGGGTTGGTATGGGTATGTATGTATGTATGTAGTACTCTGTTATTGTAATAGTATTGGGTGGTTAGTCTCTAGGACTGTTCTGTATTATTGTAAATTCCCGAGACCGTGTATGTATGTAACCACGGTATTCCTCCGCCACAAGTGAGGGAATGTATGTATGTATGTATTGTAACGAGGCTACGTATAAATGGCCGCCGGTTCTTCTTAGAGTATGTATGTATTCCATAGTATAATTGAGTTTGTAAAGAGAGATTGTAAATTTCAAGGACGAAATTTTGTAAAGAGGGGAGGTTGTAAGAACCTGAACCATGATATATGGATTAATTATGTAAAAGAAGGGTAAAATGGTAAATTGAGCAGAGTTCGTAGACGAGGTCAGGGTTCGTCGACGAAGTCTCTTCTGTTCTCGTCGACAAAATTCAGAGGCTCATTGATGAAGAGAAGTCAAGAGATTTCTGGAAACCAGGAATTTTAGGCTCATCAACGAGGTCGCCATCCCATTGACAAGGAATCTTCAGTGGCTCATTGATGAGGGTGGCCGAGTCAAAGGCCTATAAATATCAATTTCCTTACTTCCAAGCTTAGTAATCTCAAGAATATCCTCTCCCTCTCTCTCTAGAACTTGAAGAACTCTCTCTCTCTCTCTCCCTCTCTCTCTCTCTCTCTCTCTCTCTCTCTCTCTCTCTCTCTCTCTCTCTCTCTCTCTATATATATATATATATATATATATTTCTTGTTGTTCATCGCCTGATTCGTAAATCCAACGTTACCACGCAGATCAGGGAGAGTTTCTCTTCGTGAATAGTGGATCGGAATCTCGTTTCGAGCAGTTTCGGGTTTCGGGCCAAAATCGAGGTAGGCTTGGTTTTCTTTTCTAATTCGAAATATGTGTAGTAGTATGAGTTGTAAGCATGTATTGTACTGTGGTTTATAGGTTTTGGAGTCGCGGTTCGTAGTTTTAGGGACCATAGAGTTCATAGTTGGAATTCAGGTTAAGGTAAGGGGATTCAGTTTATATCAGTTACTTTTCGAAATCGGGATCGATAAGCTTGCAGACTACGATCGTATGTATGTTTTGGTATCTTATTTAGGGAAATCTATCGAGTAAAAAATGGGATTTTTGGGTTACAGTTTTCGGGCAAATTTGGAGATTTCGAGTATCATCTCTGCTTTGTTTGGAAAACCATTTGTTTTGTTTAAACTGTATTATTGAGATGACTGTTATCTATATTTGTATAAAAAGTGTATACTTGGATTGGAAAACGATATGATTTGTCGTAAACCCAATAAGTGTGGAATGTATGGTTGTATGTAATTGTTCTAGGTATTTTATAAAACAGCTAGTGGCGGTTAATTAATGTACGCTGATGAGTATAGGAACGTGAGTTCCAAAATGATTCCGGGTTTTGTGAAATCGGCTATGTGGCGGCTAATTACTGTATGCCGAAACAACTATGTGGCAGCTAATTACCGTATGCTGCACCATGTACTGGTTCATTACCGTGGGCGAGAGTGTTCGGCTCTATATCCGAGGGTGTGAAATATCACAATGTATCCTAGTTGGTCACCGAGGGGTGTGAGCTACACTGTAATGGCAATGTAATCACTGTGAAGCTTTGGGTTTCATGGAGTAGTTGCGCATTAGTGTGAACTACATTGTATTGGCAATGTAATCGCTGTGAAACTTTGGGTTTCATAGCGTAGTTGCGTATTAGTGTGACGAAACTGACCGTATGTTTTGGGTATCGTATGTACTAGAATGAATTTGTGAAAATACTGGAACTGTATGAAATGTTTTGAACTGTATCGTATTGTATGATGTTATGTTTTACGTAAAATAACACTGGTATGTCACACACTGGTATAACCTGCTTTCTTCCTTACTGAGAGGTGTCTTACCCCGAATGTAGGTACAAATGTTTTTCAGGTCCATCAGGTAGCCGTGTTTAGCATCCTAGCATTTGGAATCGGGGGTGCTGTTAGCTACTGCTAGTGCCTGTTAGGTACGAGTCTTTGTATCCGGGTTGTCGGGATGGTTTTTTTTTGTAGACGCCCAGAGTATGTTTTGTAACTATGGGAATGTATTTTCTAGTTTTGTATAGACTCTGGTATGGTACTGTACATGTATAGAAATACCATATTCCACTGTGTATCTAATGAGTATGGATGTGTATGTTTATGTTTTAAAGGCATCCGTGTACCCCACGAGGTCGGACCCTCTTTTGGTATTGTATTATGTATGTTTTAATTTATACAGAGATAGATTAGGTTACTATAATTACACCTAGGACCCATCTGCGGGTTCGGGGTGTGACAGTTTTAATATTGATATACCCAAAATCAATAGGCACATTCATGAGGGGCGACGATTATAAAACCACCATTAACACCCCCACATAAATACTCTTAAATTTTCCATAACCCCCTATTAATATATTAATGCACCCATCAAGATTAATAGGCCTGCTAATAAGGGGCCACAATCATGATACCACCATAACTCCCTAACATAAATGCCCATAAATTACTTTGTAACCCTTGCAAACACAATAATGCACCCCATAAATACTGAATTTAATAGAGGCATGACCTCCATTATTATAAAAGGGGTACTTCGAGAAAAGGTAAGCATCTCATTCACATCCATTCTCTCTTACTAATGCAATCAAAACCTCCTATAGTCCCTAACTTAGGTATTGGAGTGATCCCTCGGTATAGATACCCTATTTTGTCCAGGGCTATTATAGCAAAATTAGGCAAAATTTTTATTCCATAAAATGAGAAAATACAAAGAAAATTTTTTGAATACAGGAAAAAATAAATTTTACAATGAAAATAAAAATTTAAAAAAAAATATAAAAGAAATAAAGAAATAAAAGAAATAAAAGAAGTGGGCTAACATCCTCAGCTTCTAATTCAAACATGCAAAAGAAAGAGCCAACAGTTAAACATGTGAGAAATGTGGACAAATTGAAATAAATATTGATTGATTAAATTTAGTGCTGGTTGACTTAATCAGTATTAATTGAATGAATCCCCGAGCCTATAAATAGAAGCCTTTTGAAAGTGATAAGACAGGGACAGTCATACAAATAGATAGATAGATACAATCGAGAGTGAGCAATAAAAAATTGATAGTTTGAGAAAATTGTGAGGCTGGAGGAGAATTTATGAAGAAAGGGGAAGAATTCCAAAGAATTCAGAAGAGGTTACAAGGTTAGAGTTCAAGAGTTAGAACTTGAAGCTTGAAGATTACAGAGGGTAAGAATTAGAGAAGCATTGAAGGACCAACATCAAGCTTGAAGAAAGAAGGATTGAAGACAAAGATTGGTGTTATTTTCAATTTTGTTTAATAATGTTTCATATTGTAAAATTTATGAAAATTAAAATATTGTGGTTTGAATAGAGATCTAATTTTGTTTATATCAAGATTTTGCCCCGATTCTGACTCATTGACCTGAATCCGACCCATTCACTCGAATTCGACCCATTAGCCTAAATCCAACCCATTGACCCAAAGACTTAAGCCCATTGACCTCATACCTTGACCCATAATCTCATTTAGGCTTTGAATAATTAAGCCCAATCCAGAACCCAAAGCCCAACTCACAGTTTTAACCCATTCTAGAGTCCAAAGCCCAATTTACAATTTAAGCCCAGTTTAAACTTCAAAGACCAATTTACAATTTAAGCCCAATCTAGAATTCAAAGCCCAATTTAGAGTTAAGCTCGATTCAAAATAAAATTAAGAGAGATGAGAAGAAGAAAAGAGATGAAAAAAAAAAAGGAAAGGAGAGAGAAAAAAAAAGTTTTATATATAAGTGAGTGGGACACGTGTCACCATCTGTACGGTGACATGTGGCATGCATAACGGGTTGTGCATTCAAAGGGCGATGTGGAGCAATATTTGCCGTCCAATCTGTGTTTTCTCTATATGGTTCGATTATTGTCATGTCAACAATCCGCGCCAAATACCTAGAGCAAACCAGAAATCGCCAATGATATATTATTTGTATTCTATGTATTTCAATGTAATGTTTGGTTTCATGCTAAAATGATATATTATTGCAATTTTGTATTATTCAAGTTCTCTGCTAACCAAGGAAATTACGTGATTTGTTTTTTTCGTGATTTAATTAACAATTAATCTAACTGAAAATGTGCAAAAAAAAAAAAGTATACTTAAATATTTTTTTTCCTATATGTGTTTTAAAAGTATTGTTTAATGAAATTATTTATTCCAAATATGTTTTTTCTATACACCTTTAACAATAATAAGATTGTATTTATGTTCAAATTTCATGCTATAATTATATATTATTGCAATTTTGTATTATTACCATTCGTCTTAATATTTAGATTTATTTTTTAACTTATTTCATATATGTAACATCCTCAAAATTTCTCCATTTTTTTTTTTATCTATATAATCATACCTATGCAGTAGAAACATAAGTCATACATCTATATACACTATACAATACCAAAACTCAAAATATCCAAACCATAGTCACATTAAACAACTCCCTCTAGTATCACCTACCCCAAAAACAAAAAACTTTATCACAAACTCACCCTACAACTAGGGTAATCAACAAATCTCTACCCGTAAGCCTGATTTGCTCGCCTAACTATCTCACCTGAAAATTGTTAGAATAATAGGGTGAGTTGACACTCAGTAAGTGGAAATATGTTATTACTAGTGTGTGGTAATTAAGTTATATACATATACTTTAAATAACATCTGAGCTGTAATAAAATGATAAGTCTGTAAAGCATATCTTACATTTTTCGCAGTTTAAAACATAACTATATCATCTGAATTTTTCTATTTTTCATACTGCTAGTATCATACTATATTTATCAAATACTGTAACACTATACACATATACATAACTGTGCTTTTATCCCTGGAACTCTGTATGTCATGATTTAACCCCTCATGACAAGGTTGTGCGGCCTGTAGACGAAACTTAACGTGGTCGGCCCTCTAGGAAAGTCACTATACTCTACACTACCTCAGCCCAGCCAAACTGCATACTCTCCTAGGCGTGGGACTGGATGCTACCTCATCAAACTGGCCCTCTCAACCCAGCGAACTGGGGAGCTGTATACTCTCCGAGCACAGTTGACGGTACCCACACACTATCTGAGATATGTGGTTGCACTCTATCTGTATTAGCAACGGTACCGTGCTTTATAAACTGTATCTGTCTGGAATCTTTCCACAAGGATGTGATACTATATATATACATATATACTCTTTTTACTGTTTTCATTATGTTTCCAAAATAACCATAACACTAATAATATGTACTGTAAACACTATAATATATGTAACATCTTGATACTATAATTGTATAATCTATCTGTATTTTCCATTTTTATAATCTGTCTGTATATTCTAAGTGTTATGGCATTTAAGAAGACATAACATTCTCTAAATACTATATATGCTGATCTGAATAAACATCTGTGTATGTATGGGTGTATATATATATATATATATATATATATATATATATATATATATATATATATATTCATCTGTGAAACTATTTGAATAAAAGTGTATATGTACATGCATATGCCCGTATAACATAATATATTGGGAAATCTATATAAAATCCTACATCAAATAATATCAACTCAGGCCACACATACTTTATAATCTCATATTCTATAAAAACTATATAATAATTGGTATATATGCAACTATAAAGTTTCTGTTAATATAATCTAATCTCCTAGCATAACATATTTCTCTTACCTAGTTTCTGAAAAGCCCTCACTGAACTCTGGCCCTACACCCGCAGAATTCTCCACTCAACACCCTGAAAACGACATCCCTCAGAACAAAACGTCAGTATTTTACTGCAAACAACATTTCCTATGATTGTAGGAAAAGCAGATTTTGAATAAAACACCTTATCCTAAATTTGGGATGAATTCCAAACCAATTCCACCGACGATCCACTCCAACAGACTTGCAAAGAACATCTCCAGAGAGTTGTGGTGTCTTCAGATCGTCGATCTGGTAAGAAATGGGGTCGGTATCGAAGAGAGAAGGAGAGAGGGTCGTTTAGAGAGAGACAAGGAGTCTTTTACGCCAAAATTCTGCTAAAAAATCCAGGTTTTGGAAATTTATAGCCTCAGATTCGTCAACAAAACACATCATCTCGTTGACAAGTCCTTAAGGAATTTCGTCGATGAACCTCCCCCCTTGTCGACGAATTTCAGACTGCCCCAAAACCTTTTTCGGTATTTTCTCGTCGATGAGCTCTTCTTATATCCTCATCGAAGAATCCCCTGTGTTCATCAACAAGATGCTGAAAATTCCTGGGGTTATTACATTCTCCCCTCCTTATAAAATTTCGTCCTCGAAATTTACTATCTAGGTTGAGCACCATCTATACATTCCATCATCCCGTAAAGGAAAAGGGTCTACTTATTTTATTACTTACCCTCACTTATGGCAGAGGAATATCGTGGTTACATTCTATGTTCTTGGAGATTACATATATAAAACTAAAAACTATCCACTATCTAAAATCAATACATATACTTGCAAAAGAAACACTATCTAACTATTATACTTTACCAGATTACCTCTAAACCTCTTGGAACAACTACAGGTATCTCTGTCTGATCTGCTCCTCGAGCTCCCAAGAAGCTTCCTCTATAGCGTGATTCATCCACAAAACTTTTACCAACAAAATTTCTTTGGTGCGCAGTACTTGTGTTTTTCTGTCTAGGATTTGTATCGGTACTTCTTCATAAGCTAGTGAATCCTTAAGCTCTATCTCTGCATAGCTAATGACGTGGGATGGGTCTGGGACGTATTTCCTTAACATAACAACATGAAACACGTCATGAATTTGAGTCAAAGCTGGTAGCAAAGCTAGCCTATAGGCAACTGACCCTATTCTCTCTAGTATCTCAAAAAAGCCAATATACTTATGGCTCAACTTACTCTTCTTTCCAAACCTCACAACTCCTTTCAAAGGAGCTATCTTAAAAAATACTCGATCTCCCACATCAAACGGTAGCTCTCGGCGATGAGTGTCTGCATAGCTTTTCTGCCGACTCTGCACGGTGCTGATTCTTTCTTTAATTAGTAGGACCTTATCACACGTCTGTTGTACAATCTCTGGACCCAACACTTGCCTTTCACCTACTTCATCCCAAAATATAGGAGAACGATCTTCTTCCATACAGTGCCTCGTACAAAGTCATGCCAATACTAGACCGGTAGTTGTTATTATAAACAAATTCAACTAGTGGTAGAAACTGAGTTCATCTACCCGCGAAGTCCAGCACGCATGCACGAAACATATATTCTAATATTTGGATCATCCTATCAGTCTGTCCATCTGTCTGGGGATGGAAAACAGTGCTAAACGCTAACTGTGTACCCATAGTCTCCTGAAAACTTTCCAAGAATCATGAAGTAAACCGAGGATCTTGGTTCGAGACTATGGATACTGGTATTCCATGAACATAAACTATCTCTTGAACATATATCTCTGTCAGTATATCATTGGAATAGCCGACTTTAATTGGAATGAAATAAGTGGTCTTCGTCAAACGATCAACAACCACCCAAATCGCATTTAGTCTCTATTGCACCGGTGGTAATCCCGTAACAAAATCCATCGAAACGTGATCCCATTTCCACTCTGGAATAAACAATGACTACAACTGTCCTGCTGATCTCTGGTGCTCAGCTTTAACCTACTGGCACGTCAAGCACTGTTGTACAAATTCGGCTATCTCTCTTTTCATTCCACTCCACTAGAAGTACTCTCGCAATCCCTATACATTTTAGTTCTACCTGAATGTACGGTGTATAGGGATCAGTGAGCCTCCTCCAATATAGTTCTTCTGATCTCGGTACCCGTAGGAACACAAAGCCTATTACGGAATCATAGGGCTCCGTCATCTAATATGTTGAATTCCTCACCCTGACCATTTCGCACCCTAGCCATTACCTCTACCAACTCTATAGCATCACCCTAAGCTACTTTAATCCTTTTGTATAGCGTAGGCTGAACCACTAAAGTGGTAATGATTGCCTAAGGACTCTCCTCTATTAATTCTATGCTGAGCCTCTCCAAATTTATCAAAATTGAATGTGGAATCTCTATGACTGCCAGTACTGGTCCCCCTGATTTCCTGCTCAGAGCATCTGCCACTATATTCGCTTTTCCTGGGTGGTAGCTAATGGTGCAGTCATAGTCTTTAATAAGCTCTAGCCACCTTCTTTGTCTCATATTTAGTTCCTTCTGAGTAAAGAAATACTTCAGGCTCTTGTGATCCATGAAAATCTCTCACTTTCCACCATATAGGTAATGCCTCCAAATCTTGAGAGCATACACCACCGCAGCAAGCTCTAAATCATGGACAGAATAATTCCTCTCATACTCTTTAAGCTATCTAGACGCATACACGATAACCCTGCCGTGCTGCATTAATACGCACCCAAGTCCCTTCAGGGATGCATCACTGTATATCACAAATCCGTCCTCCCCTGAAGGAATAGCCAATACTGGAGCTGAAACTAACCGCCGCTTTAACTCCTTAAAACTCTGCTCACATTCATTGGTCCAATCAAACTTCACATTTTTCCTCGTAAGTCATGTTAATGGACCTGATAGTCTAAAGAAGCCATCTACGAAGCGCCAGTATTAATAGCCTGCTAATCCTAGAAAACTCCTGAACTCCTGAATGCTGCCTGGCCTTTCCCAACTTACTACTGCCTCTATTTCACTTAGATCAACTGATACACCTGCTTCACAGATCACATCACCGAGAAAGGTAACTTGCCTTAGCCAGAACTCACATTTCTTAAATTTTGCATACAATTTCTTTTCTCTCAATATCTGCAACACTAGCCTCAAATAATGCTCGTGCTCCTCAAAACTTCTCGAATAGACCAGTATATCTCAATGAAGACAACCATAAACTGGTCCAAATATTGATGAAACACTTTGCTGGTGCGTTCGTCAACCCAAATGACATCACCAAGAACTCGTAATGCCCATATCGGGTTTGAAATGCGGTCTTCAAAATATCCTCTATTCTAACTTTCACCTGATGGTAACCTAACCGCAGGTCAATTTTAGAATAAACCCGGGTCCCCTATAGTTGATCAAATAAATCATTGATCCTAGGGAGAGGATATTTATTCTTGACTGTCAGTTTGTTTATCTCACTATAATCGATGCACAATCTTATGGTTCCATTCTTATTTTTCACAAATAGAACTGGCGCACCCTAAGGCGACATACTGGGCTTGATGAAACTTTTATCTAGTAATTCATGTAACTGTTCTTTCAATTATTTTAACTCTACTGGGGCCATACGGTATGGTGCTTTAGATATTGGTGTAGACCCTAGCAACATATCTATAGTAAATTCAATCTCACGGTCACGCGGTAACCCAGGTAATTCTTCTGGAAAGATGTATATGAATTCCCTGACTATTGGTATGTCAGCTTGTTTCAATTCTTCTTTCGGCAATTCTTTCATGTATGCAACATACCCTTGGCAACCACCCTGTAGCAGTCTCCTCACCTAAATAGCCGACACTAGCGTGGCACGTTATCACGAGCTAAGCTTGTTTAGGGCATTATGCTTGCCTGTGACCGCTTATCTCGTGTGCTTAGGATGGGTTTCCATCATGTAAATACTAGTGTAGGGTTATTTTCTGCTAGTAGAGTCTTTGTAAGCCAAATAAGGCAGTATGAATCCTCGTTTCCTAGTGCCAGGATGATAATTACATAAAAACCTCTTTAGGGGAGGGTGAGTGTTCATCAGTCATTGTAAAACTCACTAGCAATTGTCAACGTGCTTAGCCTACTTGCCTCCCTCGTTAAGTACAACATGTCAACGGAGGATTTGTTAATGGATTACGTTTGCTTCAATGTTTACTGCTTGCTTGCCACAACTTTCATGAATTGATTACTATTTCCACTGCTATCTAAATGATGAAAGTGCTTTGTGGATGAATGTTGGTAAACGATAGGCTGACTAGTTAAGCAAGAGTGCTTTAGCTAGCGCCGCACGACCCTTCACAACGGTGTGAAAATAGTCGAACTATGACACACGTCCACGTGAACCCACAAATCTATACTCTTGTTCGTCCGGAGGTCTGAAAATTACTTCCTTCTGGTGACAATTTATACTAGCGTGATGAGTTGCTAACCAGTCCATGCCCAGTATCACGTCAAACCCCTGCATATCTAGTACCACGAGATCAGCTGGTAATACTCTCTCCTAAACATTCACTGGGAAAGTTCGAAGCACTTTTCTGCATTTTACCATAGATCCCATTGGTATACCCATAGATAATTTTACATCTAGTAGCTGTGTCTCTATCCCAGTTATTCTGACATACCCTGTCGATATAAAAGAGTGGGTAACACCTGTATCAAACAAAACAACAATTTTATATGGTAAAGCAATAATGGTACCTGTGACCACGTCTCCAGCTGTCTTAGCGTCACTCGGCGTCAACACGTATACCCTCGCCGGTTCAATATTCCTCTGCTGGCCTCCGTGGGGCACCTTATAACCACCTCGAAATGGCCTAGGAGCTGGTGCGTAATTTGATGACATCTGACACAAGTGAGCCATATGGCTGGGCCTTCCACAACGGTAACAGATATTCTCCCCTAGTCGGCACTCACCAGGGTGCCTCCGTCCTCATCTAGAACAAATGGCAGGAAGTTGTCTGCCCTAAAATCACCCATGCTCTACCATCTGCCTCTAGCCTCCGCCAGATCTACCTCCTCTCCAAGGGCCTCGACTAGGACCTGCCTGAAAACTCGAGGGTACGGTCCTCTCCTTCTGACTCTGCATCTCAGTCTCCCTCAGCAAACTTTCATCTGCTACAATAGTCCTGACAACCAACTCTGAGAAATCCCAGATCCTTAGTACTGCCACTTGCCGGTAAATATCTCGCCTCAGGTTCCTCTCGAACATTCTCACCTTCTTCACTTTATCAAGGACAATATATGAGCAGAAATGCGAGAGCTTAATAAATCTCGCAGCATACTACTAGACAATCATTGACCCTTAGAACAAACTCAAAAACTCCTATACTTAAGCCTCTCTAACCACAGGATAATATCTATTGAAAAACACGTCCCTGCATCGTGCCCAAGTCATCACTGGAATCGCTTTCTGCTCCTCCAATGGTCTGGTGGCTGACCATCATCTCTCGCCCTCCCCCGCTAGCCTATACGTAGCATATAAGAGTCTCTACTCATCGATGCAGTGAAGTACTGTCAGAATCTTTTCCATTTCCTACATCCAATTCTATGCAACTGTAGGATCGGCTACTCCAGAAAAGGTTAGCGGATTCATCTTCATAAATTTCTCTATGGTGCATCCCTGAACTGGAGGTGGACCTCCCTGCTCCTTAGAGTTGCGCGCTATCTCAACCATAACTTGCTGAGCCACACTATGTAGCACAGCATCTGAATCTCCACCTCCTGCGCTAGAAGGACCCACTCCATCATCACCACTAGCGTGAGCACTACTGCCTCCTGGGTCCATCTGGAAAATATATAGAACACCATTTCAGAATCCTATTTCCCCTATAGACCCAAATTATTCAACTAAAACTTTAAATCTTCCATTAATCATCCCTCTTGCTCCTAATCCCAAAATTCAATCATGCAACCCAAACACACGACTAGTCAATGGTTTACTATGGTTTTCCTGAAATCGTCACCCCAGGAAAAACACATAAACCACCACAAAATCATGTATCTAAATCACAGAAAAAAAACCTCAAATTCTTTTCCTATATTCTGGTATTGGTTATCGCTGCACTCTAAAGTCTACAGAACTTAACAACCTAGGCTCTGATACCAAACTATAACGTCCACCTTTCGAGCGTTGTCACTTTCCTTATGGGCCTTGCGTCCATGGCAACAACGGGTACCTATCAGAGCACTCACTGAGATTGAGGCATTACGTATCATCGTCCCTCAATTCAGCAAGCCCCCAAGCAGAGTGTAATACCCCAACCCCGAAGGGTGTGGGATATTTACTTTTTACTATGGATTTACAGCGGAAGTAAATAAACTCAATTATTATTAAACCAAAGCGCTAATTATCCATATTACAATCATTTATTTTAAAAGAAGAAAAATTACACAAGCATAAATATCTGACATCATACTAATATTTCTAATCAATCTTTATTTTTCTATCCCCGCCCGCATGCTTGTTAAGCCTGATTTCCGACATGCCCTTTAGAGTTATCTGAAATAAAAATATTATTGGAGTGAGACGACGCTTAGTAAGTAAATAAGATTATTATTAGTGTGTGGCCAAAATAAGCTTTTTAAAAATTTCGTAAAACAATATTTAATACTATAACTTCAAAACAGCTTCTAGAATAAATATAAATTTAAAAATTTCTGCATAAAACTTTTGTCATCAATTACAACAGTTAAATTTTATAATCATATACTATAACTGTTAAATTAAACTTTTAACTTTAAAACTGTAAAAATATTTAATGATAAACATACATATATTTTTTCTTATACGTTTTCTTTAGATCGTCATTTAAGCACAAGAATGATCATTTTCATGTAAACTTCAACTTTTCCTTCAAATCATCAATAATTCTGTACACGTAATTAAATATGTATAAACATATATTGTAAAAACCACCCTTAAGCCTATTTGCTGTAATTCATGTTTACCCCCATGACTAGGTTGTGCGGTCTGAAGACTGGACTTAACTGACTGGTCAACCAAACTAAATCAACATACGTAAACATTAAGTGAGATTTTCCTTAATAAGTCCCGGTCCAGAACCAGGTGTGCACTCAGGAGAAATGTACTAACATAAATAATCACTCTGTAAACAGTGTAGGTGTACTCTGATCTGTTTAAACTTTAAGCTGTGGTACCAAACATCTGTAACTTTGAACTTCCTTTGCCATGAGGGGTTTTAAGATCATCTTATTATAATTTATGCAATTTAAAATAATCTCGTGAAAATCTCATCTTTACTCATATTTTCATGTAACGTAGAAATAAATTCATGCTACACAATTTTTGTGTTAAAAATATGTATAATTTTTTTTTGTTTAAAAGAAATAAATGCTGAAAATTTACCCGAGGGGATTAGAACATTTCTTAACCCAAAATAAATGCAAATATATTAAAGATAGAACTAGTAGAATTAAATATGTGTAAAAAATTAACTAATGAAAATTTTGTGGAACTAACATAATTGAAATTTACTTATAAAATAAACTCAGGTATGAATTTTTAAATAAAAAAACTAATATAATTAAATTTACTTATCTCTTCTTTTACCTTGCGCTACGAATACAATGACTATCTCTCATAAATGAGATTGGAAAGAATGAGTGAGTGAGAACTTACTCAAAAATTATTTCTCCATTACTAATTCTTTCACTCACTAATCTTTCTTTTCCTTTGAAAATTTTTGTGAAAAATAATGGTTGAGAGCTTCCTATTTATAGGAAAATTTAGAGAAAAAATGAAATTTGTAAAAGTGTGGGGAGAGGGGTGAAATTATAATTTTTTTAAAATTAAAGAATGGGCAAGGGATGAGTTAAGCATGGGTTGAGTATGGGATGGGGATGGAGGTCATGTGGAAGTGTTTGCCACCACTCCCATTTAATTAATTACTTACCTAATTAATTAATTATTTATTTATTTTTTAAATCATTATTATTATTATTATTATTTTTTATTTTTAAGCCATGTTTTAGTATTTTTTTTAAAGGATTAAATTCGAATTTCGAAAACTCATGTGAGTCCCACCTAGTCTTGTGGGTCCCACACAACTTCGAGACCTATGTGGGTCCTACGTAACTCCAATAGTCTTCACACGGTTTTATTAAGCCGACACAGCTTCGAGACTCATGTGGACCCCCACACGGCTTCAAGACTCATGTGGGCCTACACGGTCTTGTGGGTCCCACATAGGATACCTATATTATTATTTTATCATATATTTCTACAAATTATATCAGTTAAAACATTATTTTATATACTTATTTATGTATACAAACAGCGTCTACCCTGTTTTATCCTATGAAATTCTATTTTGACTAGGCCGATCTCCAGGAAGCGACTGAGTCGCAATGGTCTCTGAGCACTCGCTTAGACAAGGTCTTTCTTAGGCATCAAACGTGGAATTAAGGATCCTAACAGAGAAACACTTTCGTTTTGATACTAACTAAATGACCATTATTATAATTCTATATTTTTTTTTTTGGTTATTACATCCTCCCCTCCTTATAAAAATTTTGTCCTCAAAATTTACTAAAATTAAATGAGTACCTTGTATAATGTTGTGCTTTTATCCAATCCTGCTATCGTCGAAAAGATGTGGGTATTTCTAGCGTATTTCTACTTCTAGTTCCCATGATGCTTCCTCAATGTCATGGTTGTGCCAGAGCACTTTAACCAATGAAATCTTCTTCGTGCATAACTCCTAATCCTTCTTGTCTAAAATCTGGATTGGTACTTCTTCATATGATAGAGTGTCACTAACTTCTAACAACTCATAACTTATCACATGAGAAGGGTCTGGAACGTACTTCTTTAATATTGAGACATGGAATACATCATGAACTCTCGATAGTGCAAGAGGTAGGGCAATTGTGTAAGCAACTGGACCAATCTTCTCAAATACCTCGAATGATTTAATATACCTGGGGCTTAGTTTGCCCTTCTTCCCAAACCTCATGATTCTTTTCATTGGAGTGACTTTTAAAAATATATTATCCTCCACTTCAAACTCCAACTCATGCCGACGGGTATTCGCATAGCTCCTTTGCAGACTTTGAACGGTTTTTATTTTGTCTCGAATGAGCTTAATTTTCTCAAAGGTCCTTTGTATAATCTCGGGACCTAAAATTCGTCGTTCGCCAACCTTATCCCAATATAATGGGGATCGACACTTTCGACCATCTAACACTTCATTGGTGTCATCTCTTTGCTGAACTGATAACTGTTGTTATAGGCAAACTCAACTAACAGCAGATACTGAATCCAACTTCCTTTGAAATCCAGTACACAAGCTCTCAACATATCCTCCAATATCTAAATGGTTCTCTCCGACTGTCCATCCGTTTGAGGATGAAATGTTGTGCTGAAAGTAAGTCGTGACCCCAAGGCTCTTTGCAAACTCTTCCAGAATTGTGATGTGAATTGTGGATCTCGATCTGATATGATAAACACGAGCACACCATGTAGTCTAACTATCTCTTAAACATATAACTCTGCAAGCTTGGTCATAGAGTAGTTAACTTTGATTGGAATAAAGTGAGCGGCCTTCATTAGACGATCAACAACCACCCATATGGCATTCTATCCATGGAGTGCTGGAGGCAGCCCAATTACAAAATCCATGGAGATGTGCTCCCATTTCCACTCAGGAGTGTGGAGTGGCTATAGTGGTCTTGTTGGTCTCTGGTGCTCAGCCTTTACTTGCTAACAAGTAAGACACTGTTCCAAAAATTGTGCAATCTCTCTCTTCATGTTATTCCACCAAAAAAACTCTCTCAAGTCCCGATACATCTTTGTGCTTCCCAGATGCACTGTATAAATAGATCGATGAGCTTCTTCCAAGATTGTTCTTTTGATATCTTTGTCATTGGGCACACATAATTTAGTTTGGAATCTCAAAACTCCATCGTCAGAGATGTTAAAGTCTCCCTTCAGTCCACTCTGTACCTCACCCATAATCTTCACTAGCTCTGCATCTTCCATCTGTGCAACCTTAATCTTTTCCGGTAAGGTCTGTTGGATTACCAGATTAGTAATGAGAGCTTGATGATTTCCTTCCACTATTTCCACACCAAATCTTTCTAGGTCCATCATAATTTGATGTTGGGTCACCATTGCCGAGACTGACGCATTCATTGACTTTTGACTTAATGCATCTGCTACCACATTGGCTTTTCCCGGGTGATAGTTAATGGCGCAATCATAATCTTTGATTAATTCTAACCATCTTCTCTGTCTCATGTTTAATTCCTTTTATGTGAAAAAGTATTTGAGACTTTTATGGTCTCTGAAAATCTCACACCTTTCACCATAGAGATAGTGTCTCTAGATCTTTAATGGGAATACCACAGCTACCAGTTCCAAATCGTGTGTGGGATAATTCTTCTCATACTCCTTGAGTTGTCGAGAAGCATATGCAATGACCTTCCCCTGTTGCATTAATACACACCCGAGCCTTTTCCGAGATGCATCACTGTAGATCACAAAACCATCTTCTCCTGATGGAATTGTCAGCACCAGGGCAGTGATGAGTCGTTGCTTTAATTCTTGAAATCTTTTCTCACATTCATCAGTCCATTCATACTTCACATTCTTTCTTATCAATCTCATCAGAGGACCAGATATTTTAGAAAACCCTTCCACAAATCGACGATAATATCCTGCCAAACCTAAGAAACTCCTAATCTCATGAAAATTCTTCAGTCTCGCCCAATCCACTACTGCCTTTATTTTACTTGGGGCCACAGAAATACCATCCTTAGATATCACGTGCCCTAAGAATGCAACTCTTTCTAGCCAGAACTCACATTTCATAAGTTTGGCATAGAGTTTCTTTTCTCTTAGTACTTTGAGTACTAGCCTCAAATGGTTCTTATGTTCCTAAGGGCTTTTTGAATAAATCAAAATATCATCAATGAAGACCACCACAAATTGATCTAGATATTCATGAAAGACCCTATTCATAAGGTCCATAAAGGTAGTAGGAGCATTGGTCAGTCCAAATGACATGACTAAGAATTCATAGTGACCATATCTCGTTCGGAATGCAGTATTTGGAACCTCTTTAGATTTGATTTTCACTTGATGGTATCCTGATCGGAGGTCAATTTTAGAGAAGACTTGTGTTCCTTGGAGTTGATCAAACAAGTCATCTATGCAAGGTATTGGGTACTTGTTCTTAATGGTCACTTTATTTATTTCCCGAAAATCAATACACATTTTTCATCGATCCATCTTTCTTTTTAACGAACAGCACCGGTGCTCCCCATGGTGACACGCTAGGTCTGATGAATCCTTTGTCCAGCAACTCTTGTAATTGTTCCTTCAGTTCTTTCAATTCTACCAGTGCCATTCTGTATGGAGCTTTAGATATCGGTGTCGTCCCTAGGTAGTAGGTCTATAACAAACTCGATTTCACGGTCAGGAGGTAGTCCAGGTAAATCCTCAGGGAATACATTTGAGAATTCCCTTACTATTGGGACATCCTCGAGCTTCAATTCTTACTTTGGTGCCTCCACCACGCATGCTAGGTACCCTTGACATCCATTCAAGAGTAATCTCTTTGCCTGGATAGCCGACAATATTTTGTGGTGAAGGGCATAAATGAGTTCCATTGAACTTGTATTCTTGCTCTCCAGGAGGTCTAAACACCACCTCCTTATTATAGTAATTTATACTAGCATAACTAGAAGTTAGCCAGTCTATCCCAAGAATTACGTCAAACTCGTGCATACTAAATACTACCAAGTTAGCCAGTAGTATTCTTTCCTTAATACAAATTGGGTAACCTTTAAGTATTTTTCTACATACTACCAAGGTTCCCGTTGGTGTAACCACAGATAACTCAGTTTCTAATGGTTGAGTCTCTACTTCACATATTTTAACATAAGCTGTAGATATAAAGGAGTGTGTGGCTCCATAATCAAATAATACTACTGCTTTATTAGAGAATATAGGAATAACCTGTCACCACATCATTAGTATTTTCGACATCTCGTGGAGTGTGGGCATAGACACGTGCCTGAGCAGTGTTTTATTGATTGTTGTTTCGAGGTGCCTGGTTGCCTCCTCTTTGTTGATTTGGGTTGTAGTTGTTTTGTGGGCATTCTCGTTGCATATGACCAGGTTTACCGCACCAATAACAGACCCCTAATCCGGCTCAACACTCTCCCCCATGTAATTTGTTGCATTTTGGACAAGGGGTGCTTTATGCATTATTTGGATTTCTCGTTATTTGCCCTCGCCCCACATTGTTGTTGTTGTTGCTCCTCTTCCAAGGTCCTTGATTTCTACCAGAGTGAAACCCTCTAGCATGGGCCTCTTTCTCTGGTCGGATATCTCCGCACTCCTTTATAGACTTTCTTCTGCCTTCATTGCTTTGTTTACTAACTTGGAGAAGTCTTCGAGCTCGAATACTGTTACCATTTCATAAATCCTTGAGTTCAAGCCTTCTTCAAATTTTTGGGCCTTCTTTAATTCATCCAGAACCAAATATGGTGCAAACCAGGATAATTCAATGAATTTTACTGCATATTGTTGTACGTTCATATTTCCCTATTTTAACTCCAAAAACTCCCTGGCCTTCGCATCTTTGGTGGTTTTGGGGAAAAATCGTTCAAATAATACTTCCTTAAAATGCTCCCACGTAAGGATGGTTGGATTTGGTCCTTCCTCTAGGAGTAACACTTTCGAGTTCCACCAGCGTTTGGCCTCACTAGTCATTTTATAGGCAGCATATAGCACCTTCTGTTCGTTCGTACAATGAAGGACTCGTAGTATTTCTTCCATTGCTTGCATCCAATCTTCTGCAATAATTGGATCGGCTTTTCCCTCAAAAGTCGGAGAGCGCATTCGATTGAGCTGTTCAACCGTACAACCTTCATGGGTTGGTGGATCATTTCGATCCTTGGAGTTCCACAGAAATTCCTTCATGACTTGTGCCACATCACGGAACACTGTAGTAGCATTAATGTCTTCTCCATTGCAAGTACTCGTATTATTCTCGTTTCCTTCAACACTCACGTTGTTGTTCCTTGGGTCCATTCTGAGGGAAAGGACTAAAGTTATTTTAAAATCATAACCTTATCTTTAAAATTTAATCAAAGTTATAGGCAAAAAAAAACATCCTAATTTACCCGTTCTTACCCACATCATGGTTATGCCTATGTTCTAGTAAAATTATTTCTTAAAGTCTACAGAACCTATAATTTATTGCTCTGATACCAAATGTAATACCCCAACCCTGAAAGGTTTGGGATATTTACTTTTTACTATTGATTTACTGTGGAAGTAAATAAACTCAATTATTATTAAACCAAAGCTCTAATTATACATATTATAATCATTTATTTCAAAAGAAGAAAAATTACACAAGCATAAATATCTGACATCATACTAATATTTTTAATCAATCTTTATTTTTCTATCCCTACCCGCATGCTTGCTAAGCCTGATTTTCGACATACCCTTCAGAGTTATCTAAAATAAAAATATAATTGAAGTGAAACGACACTTAGTAAGTAAATAAGATTATTATTATTAGTGTGTGGCCAAAATGAGCTTTTTAAAAATTTCATAAAATAATATTTAATACTATAATTTCAAAACTGCTTCTAGAATAAATATAAATTTAAAAATTTATACATAAAACTTTTGTCATCAATTAAAACAGTAAAATTTTATAATCATATACTATAACTGTTAAATTAAACTTTTAACTTTAAAACTGTAAAAATATTTAATGATAAACATGCATATATTTTTCCTTATACGTTTTCTTTAGATCGTCATTTAAGCATAAGAATGATCATTTTCATGTAAACTTACACTTTTCCTTCAAATCATCAATAACTTTGTACACGTAATTAAATATGTATAAACATATATTGTAAAAACCATCCTTAGGCCTATTTGCCGTAAGTCATGTTTATCCCCATGACTGAGTTGTGCGGTCCGAAGACTGGACTTAACTGGCTGGCTGACCAAACTAAATCAACGTACATAAACATTAAGTGAGATTTTCTTTACTAAGTCTTGATCCGGAATTAGGTGTGCACTTTGAAGAAATCTACTAACATAAATAACCACTCTGTAAACAGTGTGGATGTATTCTGATCTCTTTAAACTTTAAGTTGCGGTATTGAGCATCTGTAACTTTGAACTTCCCTTACCATAAGGGGTTTTAAGATCATCTTATTATAATTTATGCAATTTAAAATAAACTCATGAAAATCTCATCTTTACTCATATTTTCATGCAATGTAGAAATAAACTCATGCAACACAATTTTTGTGTTAAAAATATATATAATTTTTTTTTGTTTAATAGAAAGAAATGCTAAAAATTTACTCAAAGGGATTAGAACATTTCTTAACCCAAAATAAATGCAAGTATATCAAAGATAGAACTGGTAGAATTAAATATGCGTAAAAAATAAACTCATGGAAATTTTGTGGAATTAACATAATTGAAATTTACTTATAAAATAAACTCGGGTTTGAATTTTTAAATAAAAAAAAAACTAATATAATCAAATTTACTTATCTCTTCTTTTACCTTGCGCTACGAATATAATGACTATATCTCAGAAATGAGATTGGAAAGAGTGGGTGAGTGAGAACTTACTCAAAAATTCTTTCTCCACCACTAATTCTTTCACTCACTAATCCTTCTCTTCTTTTGAAAATTTTTGTGAAAAATGAAGGTTGAGAGCTTCCTATTTATAGGAAAATTTTGGGAAAGAAATGGAATTTGTAAAAGTGTCGGGAGAGGGGTGAAATTATAATTTTTTAAAAATTAAAGAATGGGCAAGGGATGGGCTAAGTATGAGTTGAGTATGGGTGGGGATGAAGGTCATATGGGAGTGTTTGCCACCACTCCCATTTAATTAATTTTTAATTAATTATTTATTTTTTTAAATCATTATTATTATTATTATTATTATTTTTAAGTCATGTTTTAGTATTTCTTTTAAAGGATTAAATTCAAATTTCGAAAACTCATGTGGGCCCCACCTGGTCTTGTGAGCCCCACACAACTTCGAGACCTAAGTGGGTCCTACGTAACTCCAATAGTCCTCACATGGTTTTACTAAGCCGATACAGCTTCGAGACTTATGTGGACCCCCACACGGCTTCGAGACTCATATGAGCCCCACACGGTCTTGTGGGTCCCGCATATGATACTTATATTATTATTATTATATTTTATATTACTACAAATTATATCAGTCAAAACATTATTTTATGTACTTATTTATGTATACAAACAGTGTCTATCCTGTTTTATCCTATGAAATTCCATTTTGACTAGGCCGACCTTCAGGGAGCGACTGAGCCGCAATGGTCTCTGAGCACTCGCTTAGACAAGATCTTTTTTAGGCATCAAACATGAAATCAAGGATCCTAATAGAGAAACATTTTCATTTTGATACTAACTAAATGACCATTATTATAATTCTACATTTTTTTTTTTTGGTTATTACACAGAGAGTTTTACTTCACCACAATCATTCATAAGCAAGAGTTCTCGAGGATAAGGGCTAACTACCCCTTTGCTCTAATACCAAAATATAACATCCTCAAAATTTCTCCATTTTTTTTTATATATATAATCATACCTATGCAGCAGAAACATAAGTCTTAGATCCATATACACTATACAATAGTAGAACTCAAAATATTCAAACCATAGTCATATTAAAAAAACTCCCTCCTATATCACCTACCCCAAAAATACAAAATTCTGTCATAGACTCACCCTACAACTAGGGTAATCAAGAAATCTCTACCCGCGAGCCTAATCTGCTCGCCTAACTGTCTCACCTAAAAATTGTTAGAATAATAGGGTGAGTCGACGCTCAGTAAGTGGAAATATGCTATTACTAGTGTGTGACAACTAAGTTATATACATATACTTTAAATAACATCTGAACTGTAATAAAATGATAAGTCTGTAAAGCATATCTTACATTTTTCGCAGTTTAAAACATAACTATATGATCTGAATTTTTCTATTTTTCATACTGCTAGTATCATACTGTATTTATCAAATACTGTAACACTGTATACATATACATAATTATGTTTTTATCCTTGGAACTCTGTATGTCATGATTTGACTCCTCATGATAGGATTATGCGGCCTATAGGCGGGACTTAACCTGGTCGGCCCTTCAGGAAAGTCACTATACTTTACACTACCTCAGTCCGGCCAAACTGCATACTCTTCTAGGTGCGGGACTGGCTGCTACCTCGTCAAACTGGCCCCCTCAACTCAGCGAACTGGGGAGCTGCATACTCTCCGAGCACAGGTAATGGTACCCACACACTATTTGAGATATGTGGTTGCACTCTATCTGTATTAGCAACGGTACTGTGCTCTATAAACTGTATCTGTTTGTAATCTTTCCACAGTGATGTGATACTATATATATATACACATACATACATATATACTTTTTTTACTGTTGTCATTATGTTTCCAAAATAACCATAATACTAATAATTTGTACTGTAAACACTGTAATATCTGTAACATCTTGATACTATAACTGTATAATCTGTATGTATTTTCTATCTGTATAATTTGTCTGTATATTCTGAGTGTTATGGCATTTAAGAAGACATAACATTCTGTAAATACTATATATACTGATATGAATAAACATCTATGTATGTATATATATTCATCTGTGAAACTATTTGAATAAAAGTGTATATGTACATGCATCTGTCTTTATAACATCATATACTGGGAAATCTATATAAAATTCTACATCAAATAATATCTACTCAGGCCACACATACTTTATAATCTCATTTCTGTAAAATCTATATAATAATTGGTATATATGCAACTGTAAAATTTCTGTTAATATAATCAAATCTTCTAGCATAACATATTTCTCTTACCTAATTTCTGAAAAGCCCTCACTGAACTTTGGCCCTACACTCGCAGGGTTCTCCACTCAACACCCTGAAAATGACATCCCCCAGAACAAAACATCAGTATTTTCCTGCAAACAACATTTCCTATAACTGCAGGAAAAACAGATTTTTAATAAAACACTTTACCCAAAATTTGGGATGAATTCCAAACCAATTCCATCGACGATCCACTCCGACAGACTTGCAAAGAACTTTCTCCAGGAGCGTCGTGGTGTCTTCAGATAATCTATCCGACAAGAAATGGGGCCGGGATCGAAGAGAGAATGAGCGAGGATCGTTTAGAGAGAGAGAGAGAGGGAGTCTTTTGCACCAAAATTCTGCTGAAAAATCCGGATATTGGAAATTTATGGTCCCGGATTCGTCGACGAGACACGTCATCTCGTCATCGAGTCCTTAAGGAATTTCATTGACGAACTTCCTCCCTCGTCGATGAATTTCAGACTACCCTAAAACCTTTCTCAGTATTTTCTCATCGACGAAACCTGTCCTCGTCGACGAGCTCTTCTTATATCCTCGTCTACGAGATGCTGAAAATTCGTCGGATTATTACAATATATATATATATATATATATATATATATATACATACATACATACATACATACATACATACATACATACATATATTTTCATTTATATTATCCCACCGCAAAACGCGGGTAGTTTTTCTAGTTTGTATTAAATATTATTACACACACACACACACATTTTAATTACTTGTTTTGAAGAATATTAAAAATATTTTTATTTTAATTTTTATATATATTTTTGTCCAGTGAAAGTTTTTGAATTCAACTTAAGGGCTACCAAATATTAGTAAATTTTGACAAATAAAAAAAAAAAAGTAAAAGACACTAGCCTTCCTTAATTTTGACAAAAAAGATAGGACCTTCTCTGAGATTTTAGAACTCCCATTAACATTTCCTAAAATTTTAAAAATGTCACAAACCTTTCCTACAATTTGCAAAAAAATAAGAAAAGATTTGTATCTTTTTGACAAATCTTAGGAGAGATTCCTGAAATTCTTGAAATCTCTGGAAAGATCCCTTAGAGTGTGTTTCAATTAAGAATTTTATTTAGGGAAAAGAAAGGGTAGGAAAATAAGAAGGAAATTCATTTTTCGTTATATTTTGCCTTCTATATTAAATCTACTAAGAATGAATGTACATGTTTATGATTAAAAATTAAGAAAAATAAATATTAATAATGTGTAAAATAAAAATTTGTTCATGAATTTAGTATATTTTTCATTTTCATTCTTACTTTCTTCAATAACAAATATGAAAACATATATTTCTTGACATTTTCATTTTCTTTTCTTAATATTTTTGAGTTTCAAATGGAACCTTAGATTTTTAAAGTCTCATAAAAATATTTATCTTTTTTACTAAATCTCGGAAAAATGAGTATCTTTTATCTTTTAATATATAATTAAATTAATATTCGAAAATGGCATGACCTCAGGGGCATTACAGCGGGGTGCCTGTCCATTCTGTCTCATGAAATGCCTCCTCCACTAGGCAGTGGCAGAGTAAATCAATATTTAAATGCTTTAATATATATCGTGCACATACACCATGCCTCTTTCACATTCATTCGTTTTATAATTATCTTAATTCAATTCTACTCAAATTTGGAGTTATGTTCTAATGGTTCAAGTAGGATTTTAAATTTTGTGATATTATTCAAGAGTTTAATTGATATTAAAATTTTTATTATTTTTATGTCAATTAAATATAATAGAGTTGAATTTGAGTTTTAGCAGTTAATAATTTTAATATTAATTAAATTTTTAAATTTTATTAAATTACTTATATGCTTACAAATTGTATAGATTATAAGTAGAAAAATAGCTTTTAAAATTAAAAATATTTTAAGAATTAAGAAAAAAATGCAAATGAAAAATTATTCCCTATTCTTTTAATTAATAATACACAAACACGGGCTCATATATATATATATATATATATATATATATATATATATTAAAAAGAAGAAAGTATGAGCATAAAGGAAAAAAACCGAGAGAGAAAAAAAATAATGAGAACCATACCCAAGAAATAAACTAGTACAATACGGATTCAATGAATCAAATATAACCTTCCTTTCAAATTGTAAATGCAGACACTAATTAAAATCCAAGCAAAATATCTAATTTTTCTTTTAAAAAAATTATGATGATCAACTTGAGAATGGATCTGAAATGGATAACCAAACCGAAGCGTTAAGAAGGCGGCACTTTTATTTATTTATTAATATATCCTCACTTATGACGGAAGAATACTGCGGTTATAAGATAAAATAAAAGTAAGAGTACGGAGAAACCCTAAAAAAAAAAAAGAATCAACATCAGCAACCAAACTAAATTAGGATAACAAAAACTAAACATAACTAATCAAACCGAAACGTTACTTAATCGATGAGTTTGAATTGATTTTGGTTCACATAAACACTAAATTAAAACATTTAGTTTGATATGATTTCAAAAGTTTTAGTTCTAATTATTCATACTATCATAATGTAGTATATATTATAAAAGTATAATATAAAATAATATCACATGGTATTTTTAAAAGTAAAATTTGAGGATAAGATAAGGAAGGGGAGATGGGTCAATGGGTAATTGGGCGTGCGTTGGGAGAAGTTTAATGAAGGAACGTGCGTCTTTAATAGTGCACGCTTTCCGTCCTACCACTCCCTCGCTCCTCTCCGCGTATCAGAGAGGTCCACGTGCCTTTTTTTCTATTTTTATTTATCACCTTTCATCTTTTTGTTTCTCTTTTTTAACTTTTATTTTTATAAAATCTTGCATGCGATAATTACCTAATAAGAAATTCTATATAACATAAAAGTCATGGAGCCATCACTTATTTCCACCTATTGTTTAATATGACTTTTAGATTGGAAGGTAGTGCAATTTTTTTAATGAATAAATTTTAATATATAAGTAAAAGGAGAGAAATAGGTCCATTATTAATCAATAAATTGATCAAGTAATTAAAAAAATTTAGTAAAATATCAAATTACAAATAAACATTATATATATACACTATTTGTGGGCACTCATATAGTTCCATCGTTTTTTTTTTTAGATTTTAGATTTATTTTTTAAAAAATAATTATAAATAAATAAATAGGAGTTGAAAGGATTCAAAATTTGATTAGGGTAGTTATGATTAATTATAAGGAATTTTTAAGATAGTTATGTGTAGTAAGAGGGTATTTTGGTAAAAAATTTAAAATTTAAATTGTTTCTCACTTTTATATAGTTATTTATTTTACCTTTATATCCTCAATTAATTTGCAGAAAATGATTCATATAATCGACCCCACTTAGTGGGACTAAGACTTGGTTTTGTTTTTGTTGTTGTTGTTATTGTTGTTGTATTGTCAATTATTATTATTTTTAAAAATATATATATTTATTAACAAACATTTATAAAAAAAAATGATGTCCGAGGAAATCTCCTTTATAGTTGGCTTGTGCAAAGTCAAATGCTAGAAGAGTCTCCAAACACTTCATTTTTATTATTATTATTATTATTATTATTATTATTTCTTGCAAAATATCGATCACCTTTCTTTAGTTGACCCCATATCAATAATCTCTATTACCAATTCTCTCATCTATTGCCATTTGTCACAAATCCTTAGACTTAATTGGTATGATGAGGAAATTTTACAGCTTAGAATTGAAATTTATTGTCTATCACTTTTGAGATTTAGAAATTTAACAATTTTCATAGAAGGCCCCCCGTTAACTTTAATGAATTTTTCATTAGAAAATATTGAAGAATGCAAGCTTGTAATTATGACACGATGAGAAGATTCTGCAGCTTAAAATTGAAATTCATGTCTATCACATTTGGAGATTATTTATAAATTTAACCATTTCCATAGAGGTCCCGATAACTTGAATGAATTTTTCCATTAGAAAATATCAAAAAATGCGAGCTCGTAATGACATGGACCCATGTGGTAGGTGTTCATGGGTGACAAGTGTTCAACAATGTGGAGTCCATAAATGCCTACCACGCAAGTCTGTGATGTCATATAACACTACTCAATAATATTCTTTTTGGCATTGAGATTTAAGGCTTCGTGTCCTTTTAAATTCTTTTCGTCCTCTAACATATTCATTTCTTTATCCTTTTCCAAATTTTAATACATAATAGTCCTGACTTTAGTATTATTGGGTAGTGGAGGTTGACGAAGGTGCAACTAGGAGCAATATTTTTTCAACTGTTAGACATGAATATTCTTAATTGGTCCGTGGGAGAGTGGGCTTCATGCAGGGTTCACGATCTTTTATGCTGTGATTAATAATAAGTTAATCACAGTTGACCCCACGATTGGACCCTTTCTTGACTAATGACTCTGTTTTGTTCTCTTCATTTTGTAATCACTTCCCCAGATTGCCTCTAAAGTTGTTGATTTGATTTTGAGCATCATTGAAAATAAGGAAATCATCTTAATTTTGTTGTCAAAAATATATATTTTTTTACTTTTAAAATTAGTATAATAATATCATCTTGTTTTATTTTTTCTAACATTTGTATGGAAAAGATTAAAATGTTTTTTGTTAATGGTTGTTTATAAGTTTTTCAAAAAAAATTCTAAAAAATTACATATAAGTGTTTTTATAATATTTTAAAAAATAAAAATATATATTTTTGAATTGAACGGCGAGCAGAGCCTAAAATTTTGCATTAATTAATGAGCTTAGAACTATGTGATAGGAGAATTATAAAGAAACAAATGTCGTCATATAAATTTTTAGTTGAATAATTTGAAATTAATTGTACATGATATATGCTATTCAAATTTTGTTCATCTAACACTTGATGTAGTCACAATTATTTGATTTAGGTGGGCATGTTAAAATTTTCATGATCTTATGTGGACGCAATTTATAAAATAAGAAAGTAGAAGAAGAATAGAGAATGTAAGTATATATGTTATGTTGTGTTTTTGTGGCTCATATACTTGATGGATTGCATAAACAGGGAAAAAGACATAGTGGAAAATCACATGTGCTGAGGAATAGTAGGGAAATAGTTGACGGTTTGCCTCTAGAATTCAGATAATTTACATTCTGTCTGAAACAATTGACGGTTTGGGCCAATCAGTTGACGATTTGGCTCAGGAACCCAACGTAAATTTTCAAAATTTGAATGTGAACTTAAGTTGGTTGGGTTTTTGGAGGAAAACCTCTAAAGTGTTTACCGTTCTAGGTATATTCAGAGAGTGGAAAATCATTGTAAGAGTGATTGTATTGTATGTTCTTTGACACTTATATAGTGAAACTTTGTCGATTGCTCCCGTGGATGTAGACATTGCCGAACCACGTAAATCTTTGTGTTGTTGTTTTTGCTTTCAGATATACTGCGTATGTGTGTTCCATATTTGTTCTTCATGAGTTTCTGCGCTTAATTTCCGCTGTGCAATTTCGAGTTCATTCACAACATGTCATAATATATGTTTTATTATAATAGTGAATATTTAAAGGTTTTAAAATGAAGTCTAGAGATCACATGACTAGGAGACCTCTCAAGCAGAGAGCAAGTTAAGTTTACTATGTCTAGACCAAGTGATGAGGAAGAATTCCCTTATAAATGGGCAAATCTAGTTTGCTATGTGTAGATCACATTATTAGGAGGAATCTCCTTTTCCCTAAGTGAGGGGCAAGTCAAGTTTGATATGTTCAGACCACATGACTAGGAGGAGCTCCTTAAGTTAGGGATTGGTCAAATTTGCTATGTGCAGATCACATTATCAGGAGGAATCTCCTTTTCCCTAAGTGAGGGGCAAGTCAAGTTTGATATGTTCAGACCACATGACTAGAAGGAGCTCCTTAAGTTAGGGATTGGTCAAATTTGCTATGTGCAGATCACATTATTAGGAGGAATCTCCTTTTCCCTAAGTGAGGGGCAAGTCAAGTTTGATATGTTCAGACCACATGACTAGGAGGAGCTCCTTAAGTTAGGGATTGGTCAAATTTTCTATGTGCATATCACATTATTAGGAGGAATCTCCTTTCCCCTAAGTGAGGGGCAAGTCAAGTTTCAGACCACATGACTAGGAGGAGCTCCTTAAGTTAGGGATTGGTCAAATTTGCTATGTGCATATCACATTATTAGGAGGAATCTCCTTTTCCCTCAGTGAGGGGCAAGTCAAGTTTGATATGTTCAGACCACATGACTAGGAGGAGCTCCTTAAGTTAGGGATTGGTCAAATTTGCTAAGTATAGACCAAGTGGCCTCAAAGATCTCCCGATGTGGAGGGTAGGTTAACTTTTCCATGTAAAAACCACATGCCCACAAGGAGCTCCCAAAGTGGGGGGAAAGTTGGGGTCAAGTCATTTCTATCACATAGACCATATGAACAGAAACTCCCAAAGGTGAGAGGTAGGTTAGGTTTACCATATGTAGACCCACGACCATAAAGAGCTCCTTGAGTGGGAGGCTAGTTAGGTTTGCCACACCTAGACTGTGTGACCAGAAAAACATCCCCAAGTGAGGACGAGGTAAGGTCTACCACATCTAGATCACATGACCTAAAATACTTACGCAAGTGAGGAGAATATTAAATATACCATGTACATAACATATAACTAAGAGAGCCCTTCCTCCTTCCCTCTCCACCCTAATGGGGGGTAGGTTAGGTCTACAATATGTTGACCATTTGCCCATACCTAAATATCTAATAAGACAACCCTCGTAACATAACTAGAAATGTGTAGTTTTGCCCACATAACATAACTAGAAATGAATAGTTCCACCCTGCAATAAGCACATATATAATCAAACAAGTATTACATATTCAAGCTCAAATTATTTGCATGATTATTGACATCAATGCCCTTCTCCCCCTTGCCCCCAAACTCAATATGTGACAACTTGAGTTTAAATAACAAATTAATAAATTGTGCAACTAAGAGAATGACTTTTGGTGAGAATATCAACAACTTGATGAAGAAAGGACATAGACTAAAATTGTAGAAAACTTTGTCAAACTGATAAAGAATAAAGTGACAAAGAATCTCAATATGTTTGGTTTGCTCATAAAATAGTTATGTACCTTGAGAATTTGACATTAGATAATGCATTTTTTATATTTGTCAATAGAAGAAGTTGCCAACAACAAACTACAATAATAAAAATAAGAGTTCTTGTTTTTAATACAAGTAATTGAAGCAAATTTTTTCTCATAATTAAGGTCATAATCTTGAGTAAATCCTTTTCTCACAAAGTGTACTTCATATCATTTAATACTACCATTAGATATGATTTCATCATGTTTACCCATTTGCACCAAAAAGTTTTCCTAAAAGGCTAGTCAACCAAATTCCAAGTGTTGTTTTTCTTAAGATCATTAATCATAACCACAGTAGGGATGCAAATGACCCGAGCTTATTCAACTTGATAATGAATTTTTCAAACTCATTTATTAACTTAAAAAAATCAAACAAATCAAACTCAAACTCAAATTTCAAGCTCATCAACAAAACATGTCGAGCTTGAGTTCAGCTTGAGTTAAGTCATATTAGGCTTGTTAGGCTTGCGAACTAACTTGTTTATTACCTAGGGAGCTAATTTGCGAGTCTAATCATTTATTAGCTAGTTATTAGATCTCAAACTAACTCAATATTAATATTCTTATTAAATATTGATCTTTTATATTTTGAAATATATTTTTCCTCAAATTATCTTTAACTAGTATTGGCTCAACTTGTTTATAAATTGGAACTAATCTTCAATTGAGTTAAGTTTGAGCTTGAGCTTGAGCTTTTGAGCTATACTTGAGTTCATCTTGTTTATTAAGTGAAACAAACTTTAGTTGAGTTGACTTTGAATTATACATAATCTAAATAAGTCAAACTTGAACAACATACTTCAAGTTTAATTCATGCTTGAGTGAAGCTTAAGCTCTCTTTGAAACAATCAAGCTAAGTTTGAGCTGTTCAAAGCTCAAGTGGGCTCATCTGCATCCTTAATTCTCAAGTTCTTCTTTCGTTGTATGTTGCCGAAAACGGTTAGAAGAAATCTCACAAAAGGAGTGAGGTTTATGTAAGGTCGCTAAGGCATAGTAGATGTGATAGTAACCATTTTGTCTAGAGGATAATTTCCTATTTCAAGTGGAATAGCAAGGAGTTCAAGTAGAAGTTGGATTTAAAGAAGACAAACCTTGATCAAGAAAAGTTGGGTCAAGAAAGTTGAGTTGGCTTTGCTCTTAATATTATTCATTGGCAGAACTTATTATGGTAGTCATTTAAGTATGCCATTGGAAATCAATAGTCATGGTTACAATATTCAAATTCACATTAGCATTTGTAAAAAAAATTAGTGAGACTAGAACCTATAGAAAACATAGCTCCTTGAAAATAACATGATAGAACCATAATATCAATAACCCTTTATGTTCAATCTCATTCCATAATAACAAAATAATCTAAATTGAAGTTCTAATTTGTTATGCTGGTGTAATTGAAGAAGTAAAATACGCATATCCAAATGGTTTGAGATTTAGTAATGAGGTAGAGTAGTGTTGAATAAATACTTAAAAGCAGATTGGTTATTACTGACTAAAACAGGTATTAATTAATGAATTTTCTTAGTCTCAAAAAAGACTCTTACTCTTATATCACCTAGAATATGAAATTATGAATGGAGAATAAAAGTGTATATCCATTTTTGTAAAATAGCAAAACTAAAGATAGTAAATACATAGATAACTTAATAAAAGGAATTAACTAAAATTGCTATGAAACTCTTATATTATGTAGAATATGAAGTTATGAATGGAGAATGCAAGTACATATCTATTTTGTAAAATAGAGAAACTAAAAATGGTAAATGCATAGAGAAACTGAATAAAAGGAATTAACTAAAATTGCTATGATCAAGTAGATAATCAAATAAGTATTCTCAATCTCCAATAACTTAATGATTATTAACATTATCACTTTTAGCTTAGATGTTTAGATAGCTTTATTTTTCAATAGGGTAAGTATAATTTGAAATATGAGCCCAACACGATAACTTGGCCCAAAGTCAATGTGGCTAGACTTTGGAAATGAAAATTTTCTAAAACCCTAGGCTTTTCTCACCTTATAAGGTAGAGTCTTTTTAAACAAAAATTAGTTTTTCAGGAAACTAAACACATCAAAGTGAGACATTTTTGAAACATGTTTACAAAAATAGGTGAACATATAAAGAATGTGAATAAGCATTTTTAATATGCATAAATAATTTTTAGGGTAAAAGACACTAACCTGTCCTGATGTTTAACAAAAAGACAATGACCTTTCCTAAGGTTTCAGAATTTTCAAAAACCTCCGTTGAGATTTTAAAAATCCAAGACTTCCCTTGAGATTTGTCAAAATGACAAAATTTCCCCTTATATTTTGTGTTTTGTGCTCATGTGACAAACGTCATGGGAGGTCTATGATATTTTTGAAATCTTAGGAGAGGTCTGTGTTATTTTTGACGAACTTTAGGAGAAGCTACTGAGATTTTTAAAACTTTAGGGGTGGTCTCTATCTTTTTTGGTAAACCTTAAGAGACATAAGTGTCCTTTACCCTAATTTTCATGCATTTTCAATGCACGGATTTGGTGTCTCTCAAGAGACATCCTAGTGTTGATAGTCAAAATTTGATACATTCGAATTAAAAAGGCATATGAAATAGGAGATGAGCTCTCTATTCTGATATAGTAATATATATAGACAGACAGACACACACACACATGTATTGTAAATACTAATAAAAAATTATCCTTCACAATTCTTTAATATGGAAAAAGGAAAAAAAAAAATGATGAAGGAAAAAAAATCAAAATTCTCATACCATAATGGAGTTGGCATTTGATGCAACCTTAAACCACCTTTACACCTCATTGACACCTTAATTTCCATCCTTTTATGTTAAATGAGGTAACCTAATTAATTAATACATGTGATTAAGCAGCGAACTGCACATTAAAAAAATAATATATATAAAAAATAATACCTTTCAAGTGGGCACATGTTCATTGAACATCTAATTAAAAGTTTTCCATGAATAGCAAGTCATCTTCAAATTAATTGATTAATTAATACTAATTAATTTAAAATATGAATCCAACATGAATGTGGCCAGACTTTGGAAAGATAATTTTCTAAAACCCTAGGCTTTTTTTTTTTTTATTACATAAGAATTCCAACTACCAACAAGCCCTTCGAACCCTTTGGTGTGGCACCAAACCTACAGATCAACGTCCTCCCCCTAAGTCTCGCTGATCAGGTAAAGTCCGGAATGCGAACACGGCTTCTATGGATCAGTTGGACGTTTGGTCAACCCAACCCTCGGGACACATCTCCATTACCATCCACGGTCCCTACTGGCTCATAGAGAACTCTCACCATCCATGGTCCTCGCTGACTCACAGAGTAAATTCTTACCATCCACAAATACCGCTGGCTTCGTGAGTGTATCTACCTGAAATTAAACCACTGATGCTCCTTCTTACGTGTTGATGTCTTTCCACCGCGTCATGCCCGTGGGGGCAACCCTATGCTTTTTTCACCTTAGAGTTTTTTTTTTTAAACAAAAATTAGTTTTTGTAGGAAACTAAAACATCAAAGCGAGACATTTTGAAACATATTTTCAAAAATAGGTGAACACTTAAAGAATGTGAAAAGGCAATTTTAAGATACGTCAATAGTTTTTAGGGCAAAAGACACTAATCTCCCCTAAAGTTTGACAAAAAGACAATGACCTAGCCCCCAAAGGCATGACATGGTGGTAAAACTATTAGACAATCAAGTAGGAGCATCGGGGGTTCAAATCTTGGTAGATGCACTCAGTTGATGCTCCCAGTGATGCTGCGAAGCGGTGTCTTGGGTGAAAGGTCTTGAGATGGGTTCTGGGAGGCGGGTTGGCCGAAAGTCCGACTCAGCAGTGTACAAGTCGTGATCGCATCCAAATTTAGAGGGAGGCGCATAAGGGAGGAAGGTCGTCAACCCATGAGTTTGGTGCTGACAGAGGGGTCCCCGAGGGGTGCGTCAATGAGCAGGAGTTCCCATGTAAAAAAAAAAAAAAGACAATGACCTCCCCTAAGTTTTCAAAAATTTTAGGAACCTACATTGAGGTTTTAAAAATCTAAGAACCTCTCTTGAGATTTGTCAAAAAGATACAAATCTTCCTTTATATTTTGTAAAAATAATTTTTTTTTTAGGAGATCTGTATCATTTTAGCAAACCTCTGGGAGGTATGTGATATTTTAAAACCTTTGGGGAGGTTTATGCCATTTTTGAAAAATTTTAGGAGAGGCCCGTTCCTAAAATTTTTGAAATCTTAACTAATATCTTTGTCTTTTTGTCAAAACCCAAGAGAGGTGAGTGTCTTTTTTTCTAATTTTTGCAACTTCAACATACGAATTTGGTATCTTTTAAGAGACATCCTATTGCTGGTAGTCAAAATTTGATACATTCGAATTAGAAAGACATATAAAATAGGAGATGAACTCTCTATTCTGATATAGTAATATATATTTATATATATTGTAAAGATTAATAAAAAATTATCCATCACAATTCCTTAATATGGAAAAAGGAAAAAAAAAATAATGAAGGAAAACAAATCAAAATTCTCATACCATAATGGAGTTGGCATTTGATGCAACTTTAAACCACCTTTACACCTAACCCTTTAGTAATTAACGCCTTAATTTCCATCCCTTTATATCAAATGAGGTGACCTAACTAATTAATCATGTGATTAAGCTTCGAATTGTACATTAAAAAAATAATATATATATTAAAAATAATTACCTTTCAAGTGGGCACATGTTCGTTGAATACCTAATTAAAAGTTGTTATTTATGGTATGACTCTTATACTTCATGAGTTTATAAACAAAGGGAGGAAAAACATATGGATGTGTTCTTGGTACAGAGCAGCAGCAGGGACTCGTTGACGAGGAGATTAAGAGAACAAGAAAAACTTAGAGTTTCTAAGATACCTAAAGCAGAGAAATGGGCTTGTTGACGAGTGGACAAACTAGTCAACGAGTGTCCTTCTTTGTCTCGTTGACGAATCACTTATTCTTGTCGACAAGTAGTTCTGGACTGCGAGCAGTTTTTTGAATTTTAAATTTGAACGTTAGGGTAGTTGGGTAATTGGAGGGAAACCTCCGAGGGACTGTAATATATGTCATTCTGGGTGTGTATTGACAGCGAGAGTAATCATTTGTGAAATATATTGTGTACTTTGATATTTCCTTAATAAAATTCTTGTGCCATTATTTCCGTGGATCTAAACTTTGTCAAACCACATAAATCTTGTTATTGTACTTGTTATTTCTTATTTACTGATTGATTTGCTTGTTGCATTTTTATTCCGTTGTGCATATTTTATTCGATCATTATTCACAGCAAAAGTTTTCCATGAATAGCAAGTCATCTTC
Organism: Malania oleifera; assembly: GCF_029873635.1. Taxonomy (NCBI): domain Eukaryota; kingdom Viridiplantae; phylum Streptophyta; class Magnoliopsida; order Santalales; family Ximeniaceae; genus Malania; species Malania oleifera. The sequence goes on along the minus strand of NC_080429.1, from coordinate 32,995,977 downwards.
AAATTAATTGATTAATTAACGATAATTAACTAATAAAACTTTAATTATCCTTTTTTATTTGTTAATAAAAAATCTTTTAAGAACCACATATGAAACACATGGAAGAGCTACATTGAGCCTCACTCATTATTTTTCTTGTACCCTTGTAGACCTTTTGCCCAACACATCCACATGATGCACGCCCTCTCTGTACTCTTTCTTCTTCTTTTTCATTTTAAATTTAAATTTTCAGTTTTCAACTATAAGTTTTTTATTTTTTACAAAATTATCTTGGAAAAAATTTTATGGGTTATCTTCATAAGGAGGACTCCTATACTAATTCAATTTATGGAAAGTTACCAATACTCCCTTTTATTATGACTCAAAAAAACAAGTAGGATTTCATTATTATCACAAAATTCATTATATTTTTTAAAAAATTATAAAATATCAATGCACAGAAGTTATGTCTGCATCCATCAGCAAGACCTAGGGGCGGAAGACGCTGATTCGTAAGTTTGGTATCGCACTAGGGGGTCCAAAGGGATCGTTGATGGCTGAGGTTCTTATATAATAAAAAAATAAAAATTCACTCTTATATTCATTGCACCACTATTGATGAGCTTGTTGGTGTATGATTTTACTTGTTTGCTATTAGTAAGTAAGCCTTGAAATTTATATTAGTATTAATCAAATTAACTAATATAATAATTTTGATGAATTATTGTGTAGATATTTTAGTATTTTTAGCATATTTTATTGACTAAAATTATTAGGGTTGTGATTTAATTTTAGTTTTTGCAAACAATTATATCATATTTGAATTGAGAAATGGAATAGGTAAGAAATGAATTGAATGAAAAATTGAATGGACATTATGATTAAATTAATTGATAAATTTGATTCCATTCCTTTCTTACATAGCAAACACGTCATTAATGGTTATAATAAAATCAAGAGATACTTCATTATTTTAAGTTAAAATCATATAAATAATTTGTCTAATCTTTTCTTCAATTATTTCTCATTATTAATGTTATAAGATTAACTTGACAAAGTAGGTCGGCCTTGTTTACTTGTACAAAATAATTTATATATTTTTTTATTTTCAAGTTTTTATAATTAAATTATTATAATATATAAAAGAAAGCAAAATAAAAAAAATAAAAAGCAAAAATTTTCTTCATTAGTATTTTAAAATTGTATACTATATCAATCATCAAGATTATAAGCAATAAAAAACTAAGAAATAAAAAAGCCTGAACGTGAAAAGCCATTCAGCCCATCTCTATTTTCAGAATAGATTACCAAGAAAAGAATTTTCCTAATTTTTTTAGACAATTGCGGATTTGTCCTGAAGCCATTTTAAAATTACATCTCTGTTTTATTTACTTTATATGTATAATTTTTTAAAAAATAAATAAAATAAAAATATTTGGACCGGCGAAGAAACGCGCTCTGAACTCATATAACGAATCGTCCAACGAGTCCGCTGTCTGCTGGACGACTCCATTCCGCTCTTGTCCTATCCTCTCTCTCTCTCTCTCTCTCTCTCTCTCTCTCTCGTGCGCGCGCTCTGTTGTACGAGTGTGCAGACGCATTTCTGCGGATTCTCAAACCACAAATAAAATTCACATAATCTTCAAGAATCACTTCAGTTTTTGTTCTTCATCTCTGTTTCCTTTGATCCGAATCAGAGATTTGATTCACGAAGCTTTGATTGATGGCTCTGAATGTGCCGGCTCCAGCGGAAATCAAGGCCATCTCCTTTTTCGACTCCACCAAGTCTATTCGGCTTCCCAAGCTCCGAGGTTTGTGCCTTTCTCTTCGTAATCTCTGGTTTTAGCTGTGTTTTGTTTTCTGCGGATTATGCAATTTATGCTGCTGTGAGCTGGGGAGGAGTCTGCGCTGCTGGATTTTGTTTTGAGGGTGTGACTTGTGGAACAGCTGATGTTTGGTGACTTCTGAGCTCTGACTATGATTTCTGCAATTATGCTTTCTCTGTTTGATTTTGGAGAACTATTTTTTTGCTCTGTTAATAGCTTTTATGCACTCCATTATGCTTTTGAGAATTATTTTCTAATAAAATTTAATGACTCTTTGCTTCAACTTGTGAAAGTACTTCTGGCCAACAGAAAAATAATTTTAATCTTCTTCTTCTTCTTCTTCTTATCTCTCTCTCTCTCTCTCTCTCTCTCTCTCTCTCTCTCTCTCTCTCTCTCTCTCTCTCTCTCTCAATTTATAGTTTTTCCTCTTCCAAACCATTTCCTTGGGTCCAACTACAATGGTTTTGTCTTGATTCTTTCGGTCTTTCTTTTTGTCAAATGTTTTTGCTTCTGAATTTGCTTTTGAAGTTTAAGTTTATTATATTTCGAAAGAAGTATTTTGATGCTTAATGTTTGATGACGACGACTTTTGTTACTTGCGTTTCTTTCTTAGACGATCGTATTTGATACCTTTAAGGTGTAATTTTTAGAGCTTTCAAGTACTCTCTCTCTCTCTCTGGTCTAGCATCATTTTGCATTTAGCTGAAATGAAATTTCAATGTTTAAAGGTTTGATCCATCTATCAATGTATACAGGTTTAAATTACATTTAATGAGATTCAGAGTTTTTCTGTTTGGGGTTTCAGCTGTCAAGTTATTGCGACGAGTGCTTGTTTTGCTATTTGTTGGATGCTTTTATAGAGATGAATTTTAGGATATATCGGGTTGAATATACTCCTTCGGCTTTACTTTGGGATAAAGATATTTTTTAGCTTACCTGTAGTGCTATTGGAGAGATGCACTTTTGTTTTGTTTCGTTTTTTTCTTTTTGTTGTTTTAGCCTAGGAGGATGCCTTGCTCTCACTCTTTTATTTATTTATTTATTTTTCGTATAATAAATCTTATCATTTTTCTATATAAAAGATGGTGATTGAGGAGCAGCATGATTGAAATGCAGATGTTGACAACAGGAAATTAAATATTACAATTAGAAAAAATACAGTTATAGAAAGTTGAACTAGCAACAGTTGGGCGATAGACGAGAGAATCGGTAAATCTGGTGTTTGACAATGTTGCCCATAAGGTTAGTATAATTTTAGCTAGTGCACTAGTGAAAAGGAAAGATAAATTCAGGTTGAAGTTGCTGGCGGGAAGCAGACGTCCTAGCATAAAGAAACCAAAATCATGTTCTTGATTCCAACTAATTGGAATGAATTCTTTTGTTGATTATTACTATTCTTTTGGTCCGTCAGTTCATCTTATGTGCGTCCCTAATGCAACTATTATTCCAAATTTTCTGTAGCACAATATCCTTGGCTTGTTTAGAAAATTTTCAAATTTTTTAACTTTAGGAGGATTTGCTTTGAGGAGGAAGGATTTCGGAATAGCATTGGGGAGAAGAGTTTATTGTTCAGCGCAACCTCCTCCTCCAGCCTGGCCAGGACGAGCTGTTCCAGAGCCAGGCCGTAAGTCTTGGGATGGCCCAAAGCCTATTTCTGTTGTTGGATCTACTGGCTCCATTGGAACTCAGGTAAAACCCAAAAAAAAAAAGAAAAAAGAAAAAAAGAAAGAGATTATTTCAAGCTAGAAAATACAGTTAAATTTGTCTCTTTTTTAGTTTCTCTTGTTTCATGTAAACAGCTAACAAATTGATCCATCATTTTCTTAAGAACAAATTTTGAATAACTCTGGGCATTTACTGATCTTTACAGAAATAATTTTGTTTTGTGTCGTTCTCAGCTCTTTTTTTTTTTTATTTTATTTTTATTTTTTAGATTCTGGATTATATACTGTGAAGTGTGAAATGTAGATGGGCTTTCATCTAATCCGATTTTTGTTTCTCCTTTCTTTTTTAGGAAAGAATATTTTGTTTTTGCTTGTAGTAAGTGATGAATAGATTGGTTATCAAGTGTCAGGCGTGTGTGCCCTGACTTTTTCCTTCACCGACTACTCAGTGTCTCAATTTGATGCTTTACAGACACTGGACATAGTTGCGGAGAATCCAGAAAAATTTAGAGTTGTGGCCCTTGCAGCTGGTTCTAATGTGACTCTGCTTGCAGATCAGGTGATGATTCTGTTCCATTTTCTTTTATAGAGCATGCAAATATTGAATTGCTTTTGATTACTATACCATTAGATTTAGAGACGCCAACCCCGAACCTGAGTTGCTTGATGCTTCAACCTATAAAGTTCTATCATGAAGCGCATTAGTAAAAACAACCTGTTTATTTGCTTCAAAATACTTGCTAATTTCTGCAAAGCAGTTTCTTCTATCCTATTATGTATTTGTTTCTTATTACAGAGGCAAAACATGAAAAATGAATTAAAAAGATCGGAACTTTGATGCTGAATGATATTTATGATTCTACAGGTGAAAACATTCAAACCTCAACTAGTGGCTGTTAGGAATGAAGCACTAGTTGATGAACTGAAAGAAGCTTTGGCTGATGTTGAACACAAGGTGGAGATTATACCTGGAGAGCAAGGAGTCATTGAGGTAACCTCCCATTCTTTTAATCGGTTTCTATTGGCAGATGGATGTCCTGAATATTTGACCATATGTGGCTTATAATTGATTTTCAGGTTGCCCGCCACCCGGATGCAGTCACTGTGGTTACTGGAATTGTAGGTTGTGCCGGTTTAAAGGTAAAATCATAAGTTTGTTATTTGACAATTTGTATGCATTGTATCTTATTTACCACTTTAATCATGATATATTTTTAAGATGAATATATGTTATTCTAAGTTTCAAATTATGGTTTGATAAAACGTTTAGCCTGAAATATAGATTGTCATGAAGGATCTACTCATCATTAATGAATACGTTATGCAGAGCAGTAGTGTTATGATGCATTTGTTTCATATGAGCGATCATGCTTGGCTTCTCTTAGCCCATCTTTGGCGCAACAAAAGTATAGGTATAGTTTTTTTTTTTTTTGGGGGGGTGGGAGTTGTTGAGAGGCCGGAGCTGGCTTGTCCTCCACCAGTGGTCAGCTCAGGATAACCAGCTAAGGCACACATCGAAGGCATAAAAAATAAAAAGGAAAAATGAATATTCCTGTCATGTCCTTATCTCTTATTATGGTAGACCAGACACGGGATAGGATAGTTATTGTTAGATTACCACTTTTACCAGAAACCTTAAGCTCGGGTGTAGAGAAAGAAACATCCATTACGGGTATAAGATAATTTTTAACCACATAACAAACACCGGCAACAAGACCAGAATCCAGGACCTCCTCCTATACTGTGTTAGGTTAGCACTTTCCTAAAAGTTTAAGCTTTTAGACTATGAGCCACAGATATATATTAAGCTTTACTGGTTATCATAGCCAATATCTTCAGCCCAATCCAATCTTACAAAATCTTAGCTTGAAACAAACTCACCTGTATGGAACTGTTGAATCCATGGTTTCAGAGCCAGAAAAGCAGCAGTGGCAATGCCTGCTCGCACTAACTCCTTAAAAGTAATACTAGGTCTAGGTTTTTGATTAACTGATTAAATTGTTCCCACTTTAAAAGTAAAAGAAAACCTCTACAACCCACTAATCTTTAAAAATATCCTTAATGAATTTACTATTCATGTTCATTTGCACATACATAATTGTTGAAATCGTACAGTTTCTATTGATTTCACAACAAATCAATTTTAATCTTGCTAGAGAATCAGGAGAATGAATCGGTGCTGATTCGATTGATTCATCCCCGAATGAAGAATTATCTAAGCAGTTTGATTCACACGATTCTGAAACTATCAGATCCTATTGGATTGGATGAATTTAAAACCACAAAAAAAGCCTTTTTGACTGCATTTTTTTTTATTTGATTGCCTATGCCTTTGCCTCTCTATGTTGGTTCTGTCCTTGGAAGAGGAGAAAACATGTGCCTTTTGTTGGAAACTTGGAGTTGTGAGTACAGAACATTAGGCCTTGTTGACTTAACCACTCTTGACTCTTGGAGCACCAGTGTTCTGCCATTGAAAAGAAGGGGCAAAATACTGGTTGGCTGAGGTGATATTGACGTTTGACTGTGTTCTCAAAATTCAAAGGTTGGCTTGTTATTATTGTATTTTTATTTATCAAAATTTTTTAATTTGTTTTCTTTACTTTTTCTTGGTTTTTGAAGGGGAGCCTTGATGCAATATGGTTCTCGTTGTGTGACCTAGAGGTCATGGGTTCAAGGCTTGGGAACAGCCTCTTGCAAAAAAATGCACGGTAAAGCTGTGTATTGTAGACCCATTGTGGTCCGCGCCTTCCCCAGATCCCGCATATATGATAGCTTTGTACACTAGCCTGCCCTTTTTTACTTTTTCTTGGATTTTAGTTGTTACTTGTTAGAGAGAGCATATGCATGAAACATAATTTTTTTTAAAAATATTTAATGTTAAACATCAAAAGTGCTGTTTTTAACCACCATAAATTTCAGCTTTTATTAATTTTTCTCGACACCTATCCTTATGTTTTTTTCTTGTTTAGAGAAACCATACACATCTAGAAGACTTGCAATGGGATTAGTTGCCTTTGCTTCATTGAATTGTCTTGCATTTATTTTCTTTTTCTTTATAGCTCTTTTCTTTTTGTAAAGGGAGGACATTTTGTTCTAGTTTTTATTGTCCTCTTTTGTGGTATGCTTTCTCTCTTTTCTTAATCAAATTCTTTGTTCTAAAATATGTGTATGTGTGTGTGTGTATGTTTGTATTTTTTGGTTCTTAAAATTTCAATATATTTTACTGTTTTATTTGTTGTACATGTATGCCTGTTGTTTGGAATCAAATTTGGAAATTTGTACTGAATCGTACAATTTATCTTGATTCATGATTTGAATCTCAATTTGAAAACTATATGCGCAGATTGATAATATAATGTATAATAAAACAACTAAGCTTTAAGTCCCCCTTAGTGGGCTCGGCTACATGAAACATTTTCCATCATTCTATTTGATTTAGGGCAATATATATAGAAAGTTGGAGCATTGTCAATATGCTATCTTATTCTAAGTTATTCTAGTGGTATCCTTCCCTTTCTTCTCTAATGTCCCACCTCATCATGGAGTATTATTTAGTCTATGTTGCCAGTGCCCAAACCATGTTAACCATCCTTCTCTTTCCTATTGCAGTGCCTAGCTTATGACAGATGTACTCACTCCTGAGATTTATCTTTTAGAGTTACACCATTTGTCCATTTTAGCTTTCACATTTCTACTACCTTTGCCTTTTAGACAATATAATATTTAGATACATTTCTGTGAATATTTCTCTGTTTGTGTAGTCCCATGAACAAAAAATTAAGGATCCACCACTAACATGTCATAAAATTCATTTAAGCATATGACAGTACACTCTGCTAATTTTCTTCTGATGTATTGGAGTTCTTTTTTGGGTAGACCATAAGTTTGTTCTTTCTAATACACACACGCTCAAACTAAGTTACTCACCATGATGGTAAATCCAAAAAAATACATTAGAAGGTTATTATAAATAAAATAAAATATGATTTATATAACGGCTGCATTGAATAGAACTCTGAACTCTGAAGTTCTCTGTTTCTTCTCTCTATTAGAACCACATGCACTTACTTACATATGCATTCAAGCACCACCACCACCACTAAAAAAAATACAAGGCAAAAAAAAAAAAAGAAAAAAAGAGTAGGGTAAAGGAAAAATGCATATGTATAAAACACTTGAGAAACATCAACCATTTTCCTTTTGTTGTCTTATTTCTGTGCTTCTACACATGTTCTATCCATAATTCCACTTAGTAGTATACTCAAGTGTTTTCTGAATTAGTTTCTTGAGGAATGCTAGGAGCAATAGCTTCCTGCATTCTCCTTGTACCACTGACCCTATGATTGGGCCACTTGACTGTTTACTTGAAACAGAGTATGGGGTAACCACTTCAGACAGTTATGGATTCACAAGGCTAGTTTTAAAAATAAAAAAATTTCATAAATTATGGTTAAGGTTTAAACTCTTAGCCCTTCTCTGTTACTTAAAAAAGCCAAATTAGCCCTATCATAGGGCAATTGTATGAAGAGAGTGCATGGAGCAATTGCTCCTGGCATTCCTCATAGCTTCTCTATATTTGGGTAAAATCCTGGTGTATCCATAATAAAATAATGTTAATTTGGTTCCTAAAGTTTTTTACCTGTTCTGTGTTTTTAGCCAACAGTGGCTGCAATAGAAGCGAGGAAAGACATAGCTTTGGCCAATAAAGAAACTCTGATTGCTGGGGGTCCTTTTGTTCTCCCTCTTGCTCAGAGGCATAACGTAAAAATTCTTCCTGCTGATTCAGAACATTCTGCCATATTCCAGGTGCGACAGCATGTTTAGATTGGTTGGTATGTCCTATAAATCAAGCATAGGATGCACATACACTACATTTTTTGCATCATGTTAGGTAATTATTATGATTATTATTATTTGATCGAATTAGGTAATTATGTTAAACATCAATATCAATTTACAGGGGTAGAAACTAAAAGAGGTAATTATACTAAACATCAATATCAATTAACAAGGGTAGAAACTAAAAGAAATCTTCTTTTTTTTTACAGTGTATTCAGGGCTTGCCAGAGGGAGCTCTTCGACGCATTCTTTTAACTGCATCAGGTGGTGCTTTCAGGTGCAAAATGATAAATTAAGCTGAAATTATTTAAAAGTGAAAAAAAAATTGAAATCTGTTCAGTTTAATTTTTACTTTTGCAGCAGTAGAGGAAAGTGCAAGTTTAAAAAATTAACATAGTTTCAGTGTGTAATTTTCATTTAATATTTTGAAAATCTTTTGTACTTTTGTTGAGAAAGCTAGAGAACTTATAAATTGTTTATTTTCATGATTGCCTTTTCCTGAATGCAAGAGGTATACAATTGACTGTATTACGATATCATTCCAACATCTTATTATAATTCTGGTACTTCAACTCAGAATTTTGAGTTATTTTTTCTTTGACAAATTTATGGATCTTATGTTTGTCTAGCATGCATCAGAAATGCTTGTTTTCCTCTGGGTATTAAAAGAGGAAACTAAGATTTTATAATTTTTTTTGCAGCAGGTTTATCACTCCTGTTTTGCATCAGATAATTCAGATCTTTCAGTATGGTTTTATTTTTTAGAATGTGGATTTAACAATCTGGTCACTTCGTTTTTTTACCTGATAGGGATTGGCCTGTCGATAAATTGAAAGAGGCTAAAGTTTCTGACGCATTGAAGCACCCTAACTGGAATATGGGGAAAAAGATTACTGTTGACTCCGCTACTCTTTTCAACAAGGTTTGTTCCTTTTTACTGTCTGTACTCTAAATTACAGAAAAACTTTTGCTGAAACTGTAGTTGCAAGGAATGAGTTCAAAGAAACTTCTGCTCTAACTGCGGTTACAAGGCATATGATTCTTCCTTCTCTTTTTTGGCAGGGTTTAGAAGTTATAGAAGCTCATTATCTGTTTGGAGCTGAATATGATAACATTGAGATAGTGATTCATCCACAATCTATCATACATTCAATGGTCGAAACTCAGGTTTATTACTTTATTTTTGGTCATGTCGGCAGATGCTTGTTATGCTTAAGATGCCATCTATTGACTGAAACTGATTTATTCTACATTGAAGTATCAAAAATCCTGAATCAGACTTTGTAATTCTTTTTCTGACCTCACCTTTTTTTTTTTTTTTCCCTCTCCCCAGGACTCATCTGTCCTTGCACAGTTGGGCTGGCCTGATATGCGCTTGCCAATCCTCTACACATTGTCATGGCCAGATAGAATCTACTGTTCAGAGATAACTTGGCCCCGTCTTGATCTTTGCAAGTAAATAGACCATTCTCATGTCAAATCATTGTCCTGAATTGTGCATAAATTTGTGTTATATTCTTTTAGTTCTTGGATATAAACTTCTATAATTCATTCGTGGATTGCATCAGATACTTCTGGAAATGACCTGAGCCAGCCATGCCCATGGATTTTCCATTTTGTTTTCTCTGTAGTTCAAATTAAAGGCTTTAAGGTCTTTTGTCAATGATTTTAATTTCTTGGATTTTTTCCCTATTTTTTATATCATCTAAGTGTTTGGAACTTGGGTTCTTATGTATATGTATGTTGGTGTCTATAGTCTTGTCTGTTACTAAGAACAACAGTACTCTGTTGCAACCTTTAGCCATTGGGGATGCCATCTAACTGGTACACTGTTTCTTGAAACAAAACTGACCTGCCCTGAAGATCAGGAAGGGGAAGGAACCATTCCTTGTGTCTACGATGTATGACTTAGTTATTGTTGTATTTCTCAAAAACTTGTTCATTTAAATAATTAGAAGTATTCAAATTTCTATTATAAACTAATTGATTATGTTGATCATGTTGTTGATGCATAGTAACCTCTTCAAGCAGCCTAAATGTTTAAATTACACAAATCAACTGATAGTTATATTCTAGGATTATTTGGTTGGCTTGTGTAAGCCAGCACCCTGTAACGTGTAATATTCTGATTGAATTTAGGTTTTAGGATGACTTACTGCTTCTTTATACCCTAACAGTCTGTTGGTCTGCTTTAGTATGGTTATCTGTCATTAGACAGGTTCTTGGCTGAGAGTTGGTAGCTTCGGATCACATATATTTTGTTCTTAATAAGAAATTCTTATTTATCAAGAAAGAAAGTGGCGTGTTGACAAATCATTATCATTTTTCTGATTTTCTTTTTGTAAAATGTCAACTGTATGGTGCAGGCTTGGATCGCTAACATTTAAAACTCCTGACACTGTAAAGTACCCATCCATGGATCTGGCCTATGCAGCTGGATGGGCTGGTGGCACAATGACTGGAGTTCTTAGTGCAGCTAATGAAAAAGCAGTGGAGATGTTCATTGATGAAAAGTACGTACAACATCCATTTTTTGGTGCTTTTTATTTTTTGTTCATGGGTTGATGGGTGTAGACCTGCACAAAATCGAGCTTGGGCTGGGTCCAATTGGGTTTGGGAAAAATTTTACTCTGCCAGGCCTGACCTCCTCGTTGGGCTTGAAATAATAGGCCTATGCTCACCCAAAAAAATTGGAGCCTGGGCCTGTCCAGTCAGTCCTGGACATTATATTAATTTAAAAAAAATATAATATAAAAGAATTTTCATTCGTTTTTTAAATCATTTTTAAGAGTTCGAGTGGACCCAATTGGCATTTATTTATTATTTGAATTTGAAGAGAAGAGGTGAAAGTTGGGCCTCATAGCAACTTAAAAGATGGCAAAAGGAAGGACCTAGGTGGCTATGGGTTAGGGAATTCATATGGAGAGGGGAGGCTCCCACGTTGCTGCACTTGCATAAGCTCTCCCCACTGGTTGAAGAAACAATAGAAGAGGCCTATATGTATAATTTTCAGTCTAAAATGGGGCTGGGGTTTAGACTTTTCTTTTTAGTTAAGTGTGTGTTGCTTGGACCTTGTTGGGCTAGGCCTAAACAGCCTTCAGTCCTACTTTAGGGCTTGCTTGGTATCATGTTTATTTTCTATTTTTATGTTTTCGTTGCAGCATAGTGAAAAAACATGGGACAACAATGTGTTCATCTGTTACTAGGTTTTTGTTTCTATTGTGGTTTTGAACTATTGTGACAAAAATTGAAAACCAGAATATATGGTTTTTAACCTATCGTTACAATACTTTAATATCCATAATTTTTGTAGCGGATCAAATTATTTTATGCACAATTTCAGAAAAAAAAAAAATAGAATGACCGTATGAAGAAAAATATCCATAGAGTTTCTTAAAAATTTGAAAAAGAAATAAAGGCCATTAGAAAAAAACATTTTTGCCAATTTTCAATCATCATATACACTAGATTGTTCTTGGAGTGCTAAATAGTGAATTAAAATTATAATAATAAGCAAAATTACAATATTTTCTAATTTGTATTCTTTTGCATTTTCATATCATGGTTTTTAATTGTCTTTTTATTCAAGGGCAAAAATAAACATGCATTTAATTGTGTTCTTAATTTGTTTTAGTTTTGTGAATATGAACTGAACAAATTACTAGTTTTCAGTTTTTGCTTCTATTTCTATTTTTTAGTTTTTATTCCTGGTTCTCATTTTCATAGTTTTTGATAGTGATGCCAAATGGTCCATTATCCATCAGGTCTGCCCGAGTATTGGGGTGAGAGTGGGGGGAGTGGGAATGCAAGGAAATGTAGTTTACTGCTGCTTGTGATTCTGCTGTCTATTAAGCCTTCCTAGAAGTTCACCATTTGTTTTGATAATTATGGTATTCTATAGAGCCTTCCAACATCCTAGAATGCTTTTTTTTCCACATCAGGAATTTTTTGAAAGCTTAATCCTTTTTTACGTTTCTGCCAGTTTTGGGAACCTCTTTTGATGGTATTTAAAAAAAAAAATGTCCTCTTTTGGCTTGTGTTTTGAGGAGAGGTGTTCTGTTTCTTCATCAAACAAGGTAGGAAGAGAATGTGCTAGTGAAGTGTATATTTGCAGATAATGATGTCGAGCCTTTTCACACCAGTCCTTTTTATTAGTGTCAGCACAATCCCTGCTTATCTTCTTTTTGGCAAACAGAAAGCATAGAATAATGCCACTAAACCATTGATAAAACTAGTGTTTCAGCAAAGGCATAATGGGAAAATCATTGTCAGCGCAGCATTATCTTATATATGCAGCAGCTCTCATGTCAAGATATTCCCTCAGCTTTCACTACTAAGTGTTGTCCATGCAGTTCTAAACCCGTCTCCTGAATTGCTCTGAAATCCTGGGTTTCTTTGCAAATTTTATTGTCACTGCTATGGTTTCCAATTCTCCTCTTAGAGCAAAGCTATTTCTGAATATTAATTGTCATCTTGCTTGTTTACCTAGTAGGGCAGTTTATTGTCATTTGAACTTTCCGCAATAAAAATTTGTCCTGTTTTCAGGATTGGCTATCTGGATATATTCAAGGTCGTGGAGCTAACGTGTGATAAGCACCAGGCAGAATTGGTGCACTCACCCTCCCTTGAAGAAATTGTACACTATGACTTGTGGGCACGGGAATATGCTGCTAGCTTGCAACTCTCTTCTGGCCTAAGCCCTGTTCCTGTATGAGGTGGCAGCTTTCAATTGTTGGCCTGGGGTAACAATTCATTTTGCAACTGAAAGAGAAATGGGAAAAGAAAAGGGGGATAAAACAAGAATGCGAAAGTGATGCATAATGCAGTGGGAAAGCATTGCATTTGATTCTCCCCTTTCTAATGTAAACTCCTGTACGAGCCAGCCTTTTAGCTTACTATGCAGAATTTATAGATTAAATTGATAATTAAACTATCTTTATGATGTTTACAGAAGTATAAGATGTTCTCTCTGCAGCAAATGGTGAATATGATGGGGCCGGTAAGTGGGATCCTTTCCATAGCATTTGCTGCATATGGGAGTCTAACTAGTGAAATCTCCTTGGGCTCTAAACTGTATTTCCTTTTTCTTTCTTAGTTACCAAACTGTCCAGCTTTCTTGTCGATTTTTTGGGCATTTTTTTTGGTCTTATGGTTAAAACTTTTAGGCTGCACAGGATCATTGATTTGAGGCATTGGATTTAGATATGTGTAGGTTTGGACTGAAAACATATCCGCAAATATTCAATTTTTTTTCTAAATCTATACACAATTTTCAAATGCAAAGTTGTAAATCTCGGTGTTTTGCGCTTTCCGGCCCTCTGCTTAGTATGGTGGAACTCTCCTCTCCTTTGGCTTTGGATACTGGTACATCCTTATGCTACCTTCCTTACAGCCATAGCCGGTCTTAGCTGATAAAGTTGACTGCAACCTGGTTGGTTTCCCAATATTCCTCAGGCTTCATATGAACAGTTTTTCTTTTTTGGCTTGGATTTTCTGATACTGGTTTTTTCCCCATGGCTTGGCAATGCTTTTGGTACATTGAAGGTCTCTAACTCAAGGCCTCAGGCCAAAATCTTAGCCTGCCTTACCACCAGGCCAAGTTCTTGGTGATGGCATTGCTAGGCAGAAAATGGTTCGTAGTTTCATTAGGATTGGGTCACGCAAGTTGGCTAGGGGTTCAGAGAAGGTTGCAACAGCCTAAGTTAAAGCCAAGGTCAACGAGACTCATAATATCCCATGCTAGGCATTGAATCTTATATTGAACCTAAGTTCTCCATGAAGTATAAGACCATAAATATGCATAAATTTTTTAATTGTGTACATATTAACCAATGACATTTGAACATTACGATTAATCTCTCTAATTTTGTTTGTTGGTCTGCAACCATATACTCAAAAATAAGCATTTGTTCATCTCAAATTTGTAAGATATACTTACCTCGTATTTGGAGAGAGCTTGAGTTTGGAGTTGTATTGGATTTGAATAAGATATAATATAAAATTGTATCAAAATTTATTCAAATTTAAGATCTAAAATTCATACTTTCAAATGCATTGTTAATTATCATGTTACACACACACACATACACGCCTAAAGGGAAACAGCAACCAAAAAACATTGTGATTAATCTTGCTAAATTTGCTGGTCTGCAAACATATACGCACAAGTAAGCATGTGTTCATTTCAAATTTGTAATATGCACTTGATGATCATGTGTCACACACACGCCTAAATGAAAACAGCAACCCAAACAACATAGCAGATATAGAGAAGTATAGATAAAAGAAAGGAAGTCTCTCTACGAAGAAGCATAGATTGGAATGAAAGATAACATGGTGATCTGTAAAATTGTAAAAGCAATTTCATTCATTTTATTTTATTTTATCTTTGTGTACCAAACAAATTATAATTGATTTACTTAAAGGTTTTGTGGAGAGGAGCACCGTGCACGCAGGCAGTTAAGGGCGGAGTAATTATCAGAGATGAATAAAACAGAGCCTTTTCATCGAAAAGATTGCAAAAGAAAAGCATAATAATACAAGATCCCTTTCTTTTATGAAAAATATTAAAAATAAATATTTGTTGGATTTGAAATCCTTGTAAGATTCTAAAAGCATATGGTAGATTAAAGTGAAAAGAAAACTTTTTACTATAAATAAAGGAAAATTAAAATAAAAAATTCAAGTCCCCAAAATTTTGGCATGTTAGATTTGGAGAAAGCTCCATGAGATCAATTAGAAAAATAATTGTAATGTTCATGAAAAAATAAAATTAAATATTTTTTTGTCCAATATAGATGTACAAGTAACATGATCTATGAAGAGATAAGGTGAAAGAAAAAGAGCAAAGTTCCTCTAAGAATTTGCTTCAACTTTAGTTTGATAAAGCAACCTATGTATTTTATGGCCATAAAAAAATCTTCTCTCACAAAACTCTTATTCTAAAAGTAAAAGATTAACAAATCTAAAATGAAAAGCTTCTCCACATTCTAGTTTAGGATCTTTATTTCCAACATGGCTTGGAGCATTTTTATAAGGAGCACAACATGCCTAAGAGGAGCTTGTTAAATAGTCAGCTGCCAGTTGTAAATGTAGTTAGAAATTTAGTTAGCATTCACAGAATATTATTGTAACTTAATTATATTCAGTTTGTTATTTTGTTATTCTTTCAGTTTGTTAGTTTTTCAGCTTCAGCTATATATACTCATTGATGTAATAATTTTAATCATGAATGAGATTCATAATTTCTCTCTATGTCTAGCTGTTTCTTCACATGATATTAGAGCAATTAGAGAAATTCTTCTTTCATGGCTTCCTCTACAACTCCTTCAGATACTTCTTGTTCTCCGGTCAACTCCAATGTTGATCTGAGCTCAAATCCTTATTACTTCCAAAGCAGTGATGGTCCAAACCTGCACCTGGTAAATAAGGTTCTTACTCGAGACAACTTTCAGACATGGAGCATGTGTGTAACAATGGCACTGAGCGCCAAGAACAACCTGGGGTTCATTGATGGAACTCTGGAAGCTCCTCTCTCCACTGATGTGAATTATGCCACTTGGAAATGAGGCAACGACACCGTGAAGTCATGGATTCACAATTCGCTATCTGATGATGTTTATTCCAGTGCAATGTTCATCAAATCAGCAAGGGATATATGGATTGAACTTGAAGATCAATTCTCCTTGATTAATGGACCTAGGATCTTCTAGTTACAACAATCCATTTCTAATTTGACACAAGGTCAAATGAATATTGTTGATTACTTCACACAATTGAAGTCCTCATGGGATGAACTGATGAGTTACAGGCCAATTCGCGAGACATTTCCTACTTCTTTGAAAATCTTGGTTGATTATCAGAATCAAGATTATGTAATGAAATTCTTAATGAGCCTGAATGAGTCATACGACCATCTTAAAAGCCAAATCCTTCTCAGCAATCCCTTACCTCCTATAAACAAGGTGTTTGCATTGCTTGTGCAAGAAGAGAGGCAAAGGGAGATCAGTTCAGTGATTATAACTGAACCAACTGCTATGCTGGGAAGAGCTACAGGAAATCAAGGAAATAAACAGAGTCATGGCAAGAAAAAGAGACCTGTGTGTTCCCACTATGGACTTCTAGGACACACGACTGAAAAATGTTACAAATTACATAGGTATCCGCCAGGCTATAAGTCAAGGTACAAGCACAATGCTCTTTCAGCAAATCAAATAATCTTGACAACCAACACTGAGCAATCTAGTGAAGTGCAGCAACTTCCATTCACTCATGAACAACTTAGGTAGATCATGGCAATCATGCATCCCTCACCTGAAATACAGCCACAGCCTTCAAATGCTCAAGTGACTGGACCTTTCACCCACAGTACAAGATCTTTCTCCGAATATCATCTCTTCTCCACAATGACATGTATTCCTTTTTGCTCATTTTCTGTTTACTCTCAAGGCTGAAAGCAAATTAGTCTCACATGGATTATTGACACCGAAGTCACTGATAATATGGTAAATTCTATCCATTCTCTCACTACTATAACAACTTCCATCAATGCATCTGTGAAATTGCCTATTAGTGCTCTTGTTTCGGTTACACACATTGGAACAATTCATATAACACCTAATTTGTTGCTCACTGATATTCTTGTTGTTCCTTCTTTTGCCTATAATCTAATCTTAGCCAATAAACTTCTAAAATCCATTTCTTGTTGTATTATTTTTCATGGCAAATATTTCTTTATACAAGACCTATAGACATGGAGGATGATTGGATTGGGTGAAGAGAAGGCAGGTCTATATCATCTCCTCAATAAGTATTTAGCTATGTCAGTTTCCAATACAGCTTTCAATAAGAATAGTTTACTCACTGTTCCTACTTCATTCCTTGCCAATGCTTCTGATTTCGATGTTTGGCATTATAGATTAGGACATCCATCCAAGCCAAGACTAGATTTGCTGCATAAATATGTTCCCGAAATAAAAGAATCAAATTCTGGTCATTGTAATATCTGTCCTCTTGCTAAACAGCAGAGGTTGTCATTTTCAAATAGTAATAATAAGTGTTCAATAACTTTTCAACTTGTGCATTGTGATATCTGGGGACCTTTCTCTACTAAATCAATTGATGGTGCAAGGTATATTCTGACCATTGTAGATGATCTTACCCAATGCACTTGGTTATACTTAATGCAATCTAAGGCACAAGCCAGTTATTACTTGTAGTCTTTCGTCTCTTTTGTTGAAAATCAGTTTCATATTACTATACAAGCCATATGTACTGATAATGATGCATCATTTCACATGCTTGATTTTTTTATTTCCAAAGGCATTGTTCATCAAAAATCTTGTGTCTATACACCACATTAGAATGGTGTTGTTGAACGAAAGCATCAACACATCCTTGTCGTGGCTAGATC
Organism: Malania oleifera; assembly: GCF_029873635.1. Lineage (NCBI taxonomy): Eukaryota > Viridiplantae > Streptophyta > Magnoliopsida > Santalales > Ximeniaceae > Malania > Malania oleifera. Next base: position 32,978,257 of record NC_080429.1, on the reverse strand, counting down.
TCTTCAATTTCAGTCCAATTTACCTCTTCATTTGTGGGGTGAGTGTGTTTTAACTGCGGTTTACCTCATTAATAGGTTACCTACTCCAATTCTCAATAACAAATCTCCTTTTGAGATGCTATTCCATAAAATTCCTTGTTACTCTCATCTTAGAGTTTTCGACTGTCTTTGTTTTGCGTCTACTATTTCACATGGTAGAACCAAATTTGATCCTAGAGCAAAGTCCTGCATATTTGAAGGTTATCCTCATTCTGTAAATGGCTATAAATTATATGATCCTCACACTCAAAAAAGATTCATATCTCGAGATATTGTGTTTCATGAGCATGTTTTTCCCTTCCAAAAATTTTCACATAAATCATTCCTCTGATATTCCTCATCCCATTCTATCAAACTGTATGACTTTTCCATCCTCTTCAACTCCCATTATCAGTTCAAATCCATCCACCTATGACCCATCTTCCCATATTCCAAATATTACATCAGATCCAATTGATTCCAATACTTCCATTCCCTCTGTTCCTTTGAGAAAGTCTTCTAGAAAAATTTGATCTCCTTCCTACCTCCAAGATTATCATTGTTCTCTACCTTCTTTGAAAAATCATTCCAGCTCTGCCACTGTTGCAGGTCCAAGTTGTCCTCATGACATTCATCCTTACATATCCACTTCCAATCTTTCTCTTGCTCATCAAGCTTTTGTCCCCTCAGTTACCAACCTCATTGAACCTCAATCTTGTAAGAAGGCGGCTCTTCATCCTGAGTGGAGAAAAGTTATGGCTGCTGAAATCAATGCTCTAGAAGACAATCACACATGGACCTTGACTAAATTGCCTCTTGGGAAAGTTTCTATCGATAATAAATGGGTTTACAAGATTAAGTTCAACTCTAATGGCACTGTTGAGAGGCTGAAAGCTTGGCTTGTGGCCAAAGGTTTCACACAGCAAGTAGACTTGGATTACACCAAGACTTTTAGTCCTGTTGCTAAGTTGGTCAGTGTCCGTTGCATCCTATCCATTGCTGCTATCAAAGGTTAGCACCTCCATTAGTTAGATGTCAATAATGCTTTTCTTCATGGAGATCTTCATGAGGAAGTTTATATGCGTGTGCCTCCTGGATTTGCTAGCAAAGGGAAAAATATTGTCTGCAAGCTAAACAAGTCTCTTTATGGGCTCAAGCAAGCATCACGACAATGGTACTCAAAATTATCCACTTCTTTGACAGAATTTGGTTACAAACAGTCACTTGCAGACTATTCCCTCTTCACTAAGGGTAATGGTGAGTCATACATTGCTCTCTTAGTATATGTAGATGATGTGATTTTGGAAGGAAATGATTTGTAGGAGTTTAAGGATTTGACACACTTTCTACATGAGAAATTTAAAATTAAAGATCTAGGAGAATTGAAGTACTTCTTGGGAATAAAGGTAGCAAGGTCTAAAAGAGGCATTTCCATCTGTCAAAGGAAATATGCCTTGGACATTCTTAAAGATTCAAGTTATATAGGCTCTAAGGCAGTCAAATTTCCTATGGAGCAAAACCTGAAGTTGACTACAGAAGAAGGGGACTTACTTGAAGATACCACTGCCTACAGAAGATTAATTGGGAGGATGTTGTATCTAAATATTACAAGGCCAGATCTATCTTATGTGGTTCAAGCTCTAAGTCAGTTCATGGACAAGCCAAGGGTACCTCACTTAACTATAGCATATTGGGTGCTGAGGTATATCAAGGCTACTCCTGGTCAAGGTCTGTTCTTCTCAGCTTCTTCAGACATGCATTTGAAGGCCTTTTGTGATTCAGATTGGGCAGATTGCATAGAAACTAGGAGATCAGTCACGGGTTACTGTGTTTTCCTGGAAAATTATTTAGTTTCATGGAAATCCAAGAAACAGAAGACAATTTCTACATCATCTACAAAATCGGAATATAGATCCATGGCTACTACTGTCTGCGAAGTAACTTGGTTGATTTCATTACTTAAGGATTTAAAGATTGAGCATACAAGGCCAGCCTTGATTTTTTGTGACAATCAAGTAGCATTACATATAGCTGCTAATCCGGTATTCCATGAGAGAACAAAACATATAGAGATAAATTGCCATATAGTTTGGGAAGAATTACAAGCTGGTGTTATCAAGACTTTGCAAGTTACTTCACAGAATCAGCTAGCAGACATCTTCACGAAACCTCTCGGATTTCATTCCTTTGCTTCATTGCTTTCCAAGATGGGTGTAATTGATGTTCATACTCAATCCCATCCATCTTGAGGGGGAGTGTTAAACAGTCAGCTGCCAGCTGTAAATGTAGTTAGAAATTTAGTTAGCATTCGCAAAATATTATTGTAACTTAATTATATTCAATTTGTTATTTTGTTGTTCTTTCAGTTTGTTAGTTTTTCAGCTTCAACTATATATACTTATTGATGTAATAATTTGAATCATGAATGAGATTCCAAATTTCTCTCTACGTCTATTTGTTTCTTCACAGAGTGATTATTAGAGATAAATAAAACAGAGCCTTTTCATCGAAAAGATTGCAAAAAAAAAAAAGAAAAGCATAATAATACAAGATCCCTTTCTTTTATGAAAAATATTAAAAATAAATATTTGTTGGATTTGAAATCCTTGTAAGATTCTAAAAGCATAATGTGGATTAAAGTGAAAAGAAAACTTTTTACTATAAATAAAGAAAAATAAAAATAAAAAATTCAAGTCCCCAAAATTTTGGCATGTTAGATTTGGAGAAAGGTCAATGAGATAAATTAGAAAAATAATTGTAATGTTCATGAAAAAAAAAATTAAATATTTTTTTGTCCAATATAGATGTACAAGTAACATGATCTATGAAGAGATAAGGAGAAAGAAAAAGAGCCAGTGTTGCTCTAAGAATTTGCTTCAACTTTAGTTTGAAAAAGCAACCTATGTATTTTATAGCTATAAAAAATCTTCTCTCACAAAACTCTTGATTCTAAAAATAAAAGATTAAAAATCTAAAATGAAAACAAATAATGATCATCCTTGTGCTTAAGAGCTTCTCCACATTCTAGTTTAGGATCTTTATTTGATCCAACATGGCTTGGAGCATTTTTATAAGGAGTAAAACATGCCTAAGAGTAGCTTGAATTGGAATGCCAATAGGACGAAGGTTTTCAAAGTTGTAAGAAGGTCAACTACACTAACCATCATCCTTGTTTTAAAGAGTTTGGTCGTTTTGAGTGTTTTAGCAAAACAGAAGTGTCATTCCATCTAGCATCCACAATTAAATGGCATCAAATGTGAATTCATATTTTAGTTTTACTGAGGTGGATAGAACAGATGGAGTGACTTTGTAGACACCCCATTTTGTTCAGGGCATTTATATAACAAAATTTGGATTTTTTTCATAATTTAATTTTAGTGCTTTTTGTGGTCTTTTATTAGTATAATTTCTCATTCAATTTTGAATTTGCATATTGTACTGTAAATATTCATCACAATGAAAATGGAAAATATAGGGAAACTTTAAATAAGAAAAACTAGATATATGGAAAATGAAAAAAAAAATTGAATTTATTGAAAATGAAAAATAGAAAAGGGAAAAAATGAAACAAAAAAATTCAGTGAGTTAACATCTTCATCTTTAAACTTACAATCACAAAAGGAAAATGACAATCGACATGTGGGAAATTGTACAATTAAACATACGAGTGAAATCAAATTTTAAGGCAAACATAAATGGATCAATTCAGCTTAAATTTGATTGATCAATCAAATTTTAATTGATCAAGTTAGAATTGGTTGAATTGTTCCTCAGACCTATAAATAGTGAGTTTCAGAAGGGATATGGGGAGAGAAAAAAGAATTGTTCACTGAAGAAAGAGTAAGGATAAAAATTGAGAGAGAAATATTGGGAGAGTTGTGGAGGAAGAGAAGAACTACTCAAAAAGGAAATTTTGAGAAAGAATTGTGAGGAAAATTTGAGTGATTGAGAGTGAAGTATTGGAAAAAATTGAAGATTAGAGGGTTCGAGTTATTGCAAATGGAAAGAGCTTGGTAAGTGGTGACCTAAGAGAGTTCGTGTGAAGAAAAAGTAAGTTGGCCTACTGGAGAAATCATAAACAAGAGTTTGGTTTTTTTAATTTGATATTTTGTTTAAATTCATGTTGTTGCTGAATTTTAAATTTAAATTCTGTAATTTGAGTTTTAATTTGAACAACCTTGAACAGAATTCAATTTCAACCCAAAAATCTTGGCCTAGATCTTAAAGCTTGGATCTAAATTTGGATATAGAAAAGCCCAGATCTAAATACCCCTTGATCCAACTTTGAGACAAGTCAACCTGACTCGGGTTCAAGTTAATTGACCCAGGACATAGATCAACCCTAACTCAAATTCGTTGACCTGTTGACCCAAGCCCATTTATATTAGAACCTAGGAATCCAAATTATATCATATTCCAAACCCAAAGCCCAATCTAGAATAAATTATAACCGAAGTCAAATCGGATCAAAGCCTTTTTGGCTTGCAATAAAGAGAAAGAAAATACAAGAAAATAAAAAAAGAGAGTGGAGATCATATAGAACTTATCTTTGGTGGGGAAATCAAAATTTAGATATGAGTTTTTTTCCCTTTGAGACCTGCAAAATAAGAGAATGAAATAAAAATAAATAAATAAAAAAATGCAAAGAAAAAGAAATCGGAGAATGAAAAAAGAAAGGAGAGAGAGAGAGAGAGAGAGAGAGAGAGAGAGAGAGAGAGAGAGAGAGAGAGAGAGAGTGGGAAGGCAGAGAGGAGAAAAAAGAAAAAAAAAGAAAGAGACAAAAGGGTTTTTATATTAAGACTTTCAAATAAAAAAAACTAAGTGGGACACGTGTCACCATATGGGCAGTGACACATGACGTGCTCAAGATCGCGTGTTTAGGGAGGGGCGATGTGCGATCCTAGCCGTCTAATGTGTGTTTTCTCTAGATGGCCGAATCGCTGCCACATCAACGATAGGTGTCACAAAATATAGGGTCTGTCACATTTTGCCACATGGCGAGTGACATCTTAATGACGTCACCCAGTTGCAATAAATTCAAAATAAAAAAAAAATAATAATGAAAATATCTACGCCACGAGTCACCACCATTGGCTAACATGTGGCGACCTTATTCTTTAACAAGGTCAGCCCAATTAGATTCAAGTTGACCATTCAACTGACTTAGATCATTTGAACCAAATCACTCGATTAATTTCTTTAATTTTAAAATTATTTTCAATTTTTTTTAAAAAAAAATGAGAAAAATATAGTAAACAAAAAATGAAGAAAAAAAATATTCAAAAAGAAAAATAAATAAATAAAATTTATTTGAGTCATTTTGACTTAGATAACAAAAAAAATGAAAAAATAAAAATACAAAAAAACAAATAAAATGGAGAAAAAGTCTTTAAAATCCCAGAGAATTGTAGAAAAATGTTGAGAATTTTTCTAAAAAATTTTTAAAAAGTTTTTGGAAACCTGGGAATGTTTTAAGAATTTTTTTTGCTCAAATTTGGTGAACTTGTTTGATTATTATTTGTGTGTGTGTATATATATATTCTATTTTGTGTGTGTACATCTCAATGATTAAACAAAGGGTAAAGAGGTGTTTCAAATCTCACCTATATTAGTTCTAAGGGAGATTCATCTTATAAGATCCCCTCTTTTATACATGTTATTAGACATTCTTAAATCACACGTTATTTCACATTTTCTTTTAATGTTTTAATATTTATTTATTTTAAAAAAAATAATTAAAGACCAATTAATTCAGTTTAGGGATAATTCATGGTTAATTAGGCATCGTTTGTAAAACGAGTGTATAGGGGGTTATAGTACCATCCCCTCGCATAATTGAACTCCTGATCCCAAATCTGGTAAATAGTAGGTTAGTGGCGACTCTATTGAACCTTTAATATTATTATTTTTCGCCATTCTGGACCCTTCTCCGAGACGTTGTGACAGTTTGACGACTCCATTGAGGACTTAGAGAGTCAAATCATTAATTAATTATGAATTATCCCAAATATGAATTTAATGGTCATTTTGATTTATCCATGATATTTTACCTGTAACTATGAATAATTGTTGTGTATTTGTGCATATTTTACTTGTGTATATAGCTCTTATATGTTGTGGATGAAAGGATAAGTATGTGCTGGGAGAAACAACAATACTCAAAACTATAAAATAGAGCAATATATATATATATATATATATATATATATATATATATATATGTGAAAAATATATATCCAAACACCACAAGCACAAGATACACGATTTTTATGTGGAAAACCTTCTCGATGTGAGAAGGAAAAACCATGGGACCGTAGTCCACTTAAATAATTCCAATATCAACAATTACAAAAATACATGAGTCTTCTCCAGTCTCAACTAGAGACATACAATCAACAGCTATCCTCAAGAAATAGAATTCTTTGGCATAAATCAACTTCTACAAAAATTAAAGAAAGATCTCACCAAAACAGAGGCTATTGTCCATGGGCTAAAAAAAACAAAAATGAATGCTCATAATCCAATCTCCATCGTTCACAATGAAGATTCACTTGTCATGAACATTCCTATAAAAGTTTAGCTCAATCGGACCACAAATGCTCATTGATCGGGGCAGTTGATCAAGATTTGGCAGCTTAACTCTATGTGGTGGCGGGAAAAATCGCGGCTATTGTTCACGAGCTGAAAACCAACACCGAATGCTCAGCATCCAATCTCCACCATTGACAATAAATATTCAAGTGCCATGAACATCCCTGTAAATTTTTAGCTCAATCGGACCACGAATGTTCGTTGATCGGGGCAGTTGATTAAAACTGGACAACTCTCTCTCACTGTGGCAGCCGTGGCTCCCTCTCCTTTTTCTTTCTTATTTTCTAATTATGCACACACTTTGTTGAATTTTTGAGTTTGATCCGTGTTTTGATTATGACAAACCAAAACATCTCATGTGTGCGTTTAGTCTTTGAACAAATTTATAATGTAGAAGGCACAAATGAGAGATGTAATATGGAAGCCTTGAATGCACACCAATGATCATATTTCCAAACGTATTTCATGGACAATCAGAGGACCAGAAGACTTGAAGACTTTATTTATATTTTCTAAGTTGTAATAATTATTTAGATTTAATGCGTGCATGCATATCATATGATTTAATTTGAAGTTCAACCTTGACCATAGATTGACTTTAGGCACAAAAATTTTTCATGAAAACATTTTTCCAAAACAAGTTTTTACAAACCCCTTCATGTTTTATTTCGTTGCATTGATGAGCACTTTTATCAATCAATTACTCCTTAACTTAAAAGGTGTCCAATATGAAAGTTGTGAGATTTTCTCTCAGATTTCTATTGATACCAAGATTCAATTTGGAGTTGTATCGAAAAATTTATGTCCAAAAAACTGAAAGGTTTCCGCGAAGAAAACTCAAGTCACTCATTGACGAGTGGTGTGTCGACTAGTCAATGAGTCCAATGGGCAAAACTGCTCCAACGGGCGAAAAATGACTAGTTTACCAAATAAATATTTTTTCTTCCCCCCAATGGCTATAAAATGGCTACACACCCTTTTTGCCTAGAAATACAAGCCAAATACACTTGAAAAATGTTGGAGAAACATCTTGGGAGCATATTTACACATTTTTGTTTCTCCCTCCATTTTTATACCCCGGTATGCTTTCAATTTCTCTATTTTTCTACTCCTTGAGAAATATTTTCGGGGAAATCTTTTGGGGTTTTTATTTGAATGGGCTCAAGCATATATCATCTCTTATATATATATATTACTTGAATGCCTTTGTTTTTCAAATGTTCTTTGAAGATCGAAATTTCTCCCATGGTCATTTATTTTGAAAATCATTTTTGGAGAAAATATTTTTGTGGGGGTTTTTATATGATTTAGGTGTAATCCCAAGAGGGGGGGTGAATTGGGTATTTTTAAAATCTTTTAGATTAATTACTACTTAATCCCAATTTATAGGTTTAACAAATTAAATGCAGGAGTTTGAGGCTAATTTAAATTTATTTTATCAATAAATTCTTTTTATCCAATTAAGTGCGTGTGGAGTTATTCAACATACACATGCAAGTTAGATATTGAAATGCAATGCGGAAAATAAAAAGATAAGGGAAGAGAGAAGGCAAACACGATTTTACGAAATTCAGCCAACCTGACCTACGTCCTCATCTTGAGTAACCCACTAAAGGATTCCACTATATCCTTACTCCTTAAATTGGGACGGAGCTTCCCTTACATCTGCTGCTTACAAGAGGCACAACTTCCTCCTCACCCGGTTCACAACCTGAACCGTGATTACAATATAATATCAAATTTGTAAGACAACTCAAGATTCGCTTCTAACAAAGTTAGTGAATACAATTAAAGCCTATCACATATACATATGATGAAACTTGAAGCTCAGTATGTATGAAACGATACAATCGTTATATGAATGACATGCTTCAACCAATTTCCCTTTTATCAAATCTCCCAAGTAATGACTTATGTAAAAGCTTTGGAGAAAATTAGGGTTCTAGTTCTCTTTGCGAAAATGTACGAATATCAAATGTGAACTTATCAAAAGCTTTGTCTTGAATATTATATCGATCAAAATCAGAAAGTTTTCTTTCAAATATTCAACCACAATACGATCTTTGTAATATGCAAATATATATATATATATATATATATTTAATGTGATTTCCAAAGATAAAAAACTGAATATAATGTTTTCTAGAAAATATCCCTCAATAAAATATATAGTTATGAACATTAAAGATATTTAATCAAGTGGTTTTAAGATATCTAAAATACAGAGCTTGAATACACACTTGAATAAAAAATGTTTAACCAATGGCAAAAACCTTTCTTAAGTAGTGATCTTATCTAAATAATCTATAAGTAAGTACACTCAAGATCAATCACTCAGCTTATATTCAATAATAGATTTTGAGATGAAAAATTCTTTGAAAATCAACAAGCAAATCAGTTTAGATGAAAGACTTTATGAGAATAAATATTAACGTGCTGATCGATTTACCAAACCTCAATACCAAAATGATTCCACAATGATTGCTACATTTTCTTTTGAAAATCGAGATAGCCTTAGCTCAGATTCGACGTAAGAACTTTGAAATCCCAATCTAAAGTTTCAGCAGTGTGTTCAAAGTTGTGTTAAACATGCAATCTCCTCAAACGTATGCCAAAGGTTTGTTCTCCTTGTTCTTGTTGATCTACATTAGGGCACTAGGATTTAGATGTTCATTATATAGGTGTCTTGCCCTTAGAATTAATCTTAACCATTGGATCAAAAAATAATTCGCAAGTTCTCTCATTAAAAATTAAATTTTTAAACTTTTCCGCGAATTCAGATGATTGAGGGTTAAGACCCAGATGACTGAAGTCCCTTAGAGTTTCGAAAAATTAAACCTGGACACAGGGTCAGACGACTGAGGTTAGGGTTCAGTCTTCTGAAGTGTTGGGTTCAGACAACTGAAGTTTGAGGTCAGTCTTCTAAGGTGATTCTATCAGGTTCTGTGTTTCACCATTAATTCTTCAGATGACTGAACTTAATCTTTGGTCTTCTGAAGAAATTCTTCAAACGACTGAGCTTAACTTCAGTCTTCTGAAGTTCAATCTTCAAACGACTAAACTTGAGTTTGGTCTTCTAAACTGAACCTTTCCTGAATTTTTCTTTTTAGTTTCAAAAATTTGCTTTGCTTTCTTTCTTGGCTCTTTTGTAAAAAATTTTTTCGAGGTTTTAAAAATATTTCTAAGTCCATAAATATCCCTTAATGATCTTCATGAGATGCATGAGTCCTAAGGTCAATCTAGGGTATATGTTGAGCTTCAAATTAAATCATATGAAATATGTGTATACATAAATTCTAAGTACCCATTCCCATGACGTTCTTGAACTTATCGCTTGCATCTTCATTCTTCTACTCTTTCAGTTCTATGGATTGTGCCAAGTTGTGTATGCTTTAATCTTCATGACTTCCATGACTTGTTATCCTTCCGTGCATGCTAACTATTGTTCTTGTTTACAATCTCAATGTACAGATCAAATACCAAGTGATTGGTCATTATCAAAACCAGATTGGACTTATAGAGTCAACAATACTGATGATGATTAGAAATCTATTTAAATAAATGCTACTTCCAAAAATATTCTATACTATGCACTAGACGTTAATGAGTTTAATAGGGTAATGGCCTGTAAAACTACTAAAAAGATATAAAAAAAATTAGAAGTAACATATGAAGGCACTAAGGAAGTAAAAGATAATAGGATAGATATGCTTACTAGTGAATATGAGGCATTTTAAATGTCTGCTAATGAGTCTATTCAATCAATGTACACTAGATTCGCACGCATCACAAATTCATTAAATGCTTTTGGTAAATCTTACCCTACTTATGAGTTAATTAGGAAAATCCTTAGGGGACTACCGCTAGTATGGGAAGCTAAAGATACTACTATAGCCGAAGGAAGGCATTTGAAAGAGATGTCAGTTAATGAACTGATTGGATCGCTCATCACTTATGAGCTAGCGATAAATGAGAGGAAAAATGAGCATAATAAAACAAAGAAAGTTATAGCTCTTAAAGCATCATCTAGCAGCTCTAGTGAAGGAAGTGACTCAGAATTAGAAGATGACATGACTTTGCTAACAAGGAAGTTCAGAAAGTTCCTGAAGAAGAATAAGAAGTTTAATAGAAAATTCCGGAACTCGAAATCAGAAAGAGGAGAGTCTAGCAAAAGGAGGCAAAAGGATAATCTTCCTACATGCTATAACTGTAGAGAAGTTGGGCATATCAACCCTGATTGTCTCCAGCTGAAGAAAGTGTCCAAAAAGAAGAAGAAGACACTAAAGATTGGTTGGGATACTCATAGTACCAATAGTTCAGAATCAGAATCTAGTGATGACCAGATTGCAAATATATGTCTGATGGCTCACGAAGACCATGAGGTACTATCTTTCTGCTCTGCTTCATTTTATTATTCCAGTGATTCGGAAAATGAAAATATCATGTTTTCTTATGATGAATTGCAACAAGAATATTTGTACACTCTTAAAATGCTTGATAAGAAAATTAAGAAAATTTCTTATTTTGAAATGTAAAGTAAAAGAACTCTCAAAGCTTGTTGAAAAACTGAATGAGTCCCATGCATCTGTGATAAAAGAAAAGGATTTAGAAATCGAGGAATTGAAAAGAAATTTGAAAGACAATTCTAAAGTTATTCATAAATTCACAGAGAGTCAGAGTAACTTTGAAAGACTTCGTAGGGCATAAAGAAATTCCTTAGATAAAGAAGGACTTGGTTTTAATGGAAAGGAAAGTTTGAAACAAAAACACCTTTATATGAGTTATTTTGTTAGGTAATCAAAGACTTATGCTCCATGAAAAGACTCTTATAAATATACCACATGATTTAAATGTAAAAGGATGAGTCATCTAAAATTTGATTGTCCTTTTAAGAACAGAGATGTAAGATGAAAAAGGTATGGAGAGTTAAAGGAGATTCAAGCACTAACCCCCATGGACCCAAGAAAAAATGGGTACCAAAAACAGTTACTTAAATGTCTATTGTAGATATGCTTGAGATCATCCTTCTCGAAAGATAGATGGTATATAGACAACGGATATTCACATCATATGACGGGGGATAAAGCTAAATTCGCATCCATCACACCAAGGGACGGAGGATTTGTTACTTTTGGGGATAATGCAAAAGGAAGGATCATAGGTGTAGGTAGAGTTGGTAACAATTCATCACTCTTTATAGATGATGTTTTACTCATTGATGGTTTAAAATATAACTTATTAAGCATTAGTTAACTGTGTGATAAAAGTTATAAAGTATCTTTTGAACATGACAAGTGCGTTGGTGGACTTAAAACTGATAACGAAATTTTATTCACTGATGAGCATCATGAAAATGTATATACCACCAACTTTGATAACTTAACTTCTCAATGGGTGACATGTTTCTCTACTATGAATGAAATTAGTTGGATTTGACATAGGAAACTAGGACACGCAAACATGGACTTAATAAGTAAACTAGTTAAGGAAGACTTAGTTAAGGGATTGTCTAAGACAAAATTCGTGAAAGACAAAATTTGTGATGCATGTCAATTAGGAAAACAAGCAAGGTCTAGTTTTGACAAGAAGAAAGTAATCTCGAATACAAGGCCACTCCAAATGTTACACTTAGACTTATTTGGTCCAAACTCAATTCGGAGTTTAGGAGGAAAATCATACGCATTTGTTATCATTGATGATTATTCTAGATTTACATGGGTACTATTTTTAGGTCACAAAGATGAAGCATGTGAATAATTTATTAAACTGTGCAAGAAAATTCAAAAAGAAAAGGGATACACTATTACTAAAATCTGAAGTGATAGGTGTAAAGAATTTAAAAATCAAGGTATGGAAGAATACTATGATTCATTAGGAATATCTCATAATTTTTTAACTTCTAAAACACCATAACAGAATTGTGTTACTGAAAGAAAGAATTGGTCTATACAAGAAATGACCAAAACTATGCTTAGTGAACATAAACTACGTAAGTACTTTTGGGCTGAGGTAGTAAATATCATCTGTTATGTTCTGAATAGAGACATGATTAGACCATCTCTAAATAAGACTCCATATGAATTATGGAATGGGAATAGACCAAACATCTCATATTTCCATGTCTTTGGCTGCAAGTGTTAATTTTGTACTTAGAGACAATGAACATTTAGGAAAGTTTGATGTGAAATCGGATGAAAGTATTTTCTAGGATATACCTTAGATAGTAAAGCCTACATGGTATATAATAAACTAACATTATCCGTTGTAGAATCCATTCACGTTGTATCCAATGAATCCAATCCATTTGCTCAAAAGACCGATGAGGATGAACTTGAGATTAATAAGGAATTTGAAAAATTATCTATTGAAGATAATTCATATAAGAACACTGAAGTTAAGAAAACATCCATTGAAGATGTTCAAGTAGAAAAAGAGATTAATGAACCACCTAGAGAATGAAAGTACATAAAAAATCATCCTGTAGATCAAATTATAGGAGAACCATCTCGTGGAGTAACTACACGATCCTCAATTAGAAATATGATTAGTCATTTTGCCTTCTTATCACAAGAACCTAAAAATGTGAGTGAAGCAATTGAGGATGAATCATGGGTTATATCTATGCAAGAAGAATTAAATCAGTTTAAAAGAAATAAAGTCTGGACATTAGTTCCTAGACCTGAGGATAAGACAATCATTGGAACAAAATGGATATATAAGAACAAGAAAGATAATCATGGAATAGTTGTTAGAAATAAGTTAAGACTAGTAGCTCAGAGATATAATCAGGAGGAAAGAATAGATTTTGAGGAAACCTTCGCACCTGTAGCTAGAATGGAAGTCATTCGAATGTTGTTAGCTTATGCTGCTTTTAAGGATTTCAAGATGTATCAAATGGATGTCAAAAGCGCATTTTTAAATGGTTACATAAGTGAAGAAGTATATGTAGAACAACCCCCAGGTTTTGAAAACCATAAGCATCCAATCACGTTTATAGACTAACTAAAGCCTCGTATGATTTAAAGCAAGCTCCTAGAGTTTGGTATGAAAGGTTAAGCGGTTTTTTACTGGATAATGGATTTATTAGAGGAAAAATAGATACAACGCTCTTCATCAAATCTAAGAATGACAACATGCTCCTAGTACAAGTATACGTAGATGATATAATATTAGGAGCAACAAATGAAAATTTGTGCAATGAGTTTGCAAGTTGTATGCAAAATGAATTTGAGATGAGCATGATGAGAGAACTCAACTTCTTCCTAGGACTTCAAATCAAACAAGCAAAACATTGAATCTTTATAAATCAATCAAAATATATTAGAGATTTACTCAAAAGGTTTAATATGGAAGATGGTAAAACTCTAGGAACACCTATGAGCTCTTCTTTGAAATTAGACAAAGACGAACATGGTATACCAGTAGATGTCAAGCCTAATCGAGGGATGATTGGCATCCTACTTTATCTGACTGTCAGCATGTCTAACATAATGTTTAGCATATATCTGTGCGCAAGATTTTAGGCTGCACCTAAAGAGTCCCATTTATTAGCTGTTAAAAGAATACGTAGATATCTTATTGGAACCATTAAAGTCGGATTATGGAATCCTAAGTATACTTCCTTTGAGATTATTAGCTATTCGAATGCAGATTTTGCTGATAGCAAAGTTGATAGAAAAAGTACGAGTGGAACGTGTCATTTTCTAAGACATTCGTTAGTGTTTTGGTTTTCAAAGAAGCAAAATTCAGTTGCACTATCCACAGCCGAGGCTGAATACATAGTAGTTGGAAGTTGTTGTGCTTAAACGCTATACATGAAGAAACAACTTAAGGATTTTGGACTACACTATGACCCAGTTCCTATAAGATGTGACAATAAGAGTGCAACAAACATCTCAAAGAATCCTATATCATATTCACGAACTAAACATATAGAAATTTGACATCATTTTCTTCATGACCATGTGCAAAAAGGAGATGTAACACTTGAGTTTATATGCACAGATGAACAATGGGTAGACATATTAATGAAACCACTTACGGAGGATAAGTTTATCCAAATTAGATGTGAATTAGGTCTGATGCATAGTCGATAAGTTGCCTAGAATTACATTAGACTACATAATTAAGGGGGAGCAACTTACATTAACACTAATATTTGGTTAAACATTTCACATTTGGCAAATTTTTCTCACATTTGGTATTAAACTCAAAGCATGGTGATTGCATGTTAAGTTTTTTTATGGATACATGACACATGTTGATGCTCACATAAACCTTTGAACTTTAATGACTAATTTATTTATCCATGTATATGTAAATTGACACAATGTGTATATTCACATTGAAATTTAATTCAACAACACATATATACATTAGCAAGGGGGAGAAGTAAATTGAATATCACAGGGAGATATATTTCATAAAGTATAAAGGTTGCATTCTTTTGCAAAGATGAGATAATTTCTGTCAGAACATTTTTATATACATACCTTTTTGTTGATGTCAAAAAGGGGGAACAAAAATGATAAAATGATTTTTGGGAGAAGTTTCGAAGAAAAAATAAATTATGATTTAATATTTTTTCTCTCTTTAAAATAAAGGGGGAGAAGAGTATAGTATAGACATATATACTAGCAAAGATATTGCACATTCTACAATGTGTATGAACGTCATTGTGTGTAACACATATTACTGAATTCTAAATTATGCATTATCTTAGGGGGAGCCTTGTTAGGTGTAACTCATTTTTTCTCGTGTATTTGTCATCATCAAAAAAGGAGGAAATTGTTAACTTTATGAGTCCAATCCTGTTTTGATAATGACAAATCACTTTGTATTTAACATGTGCAATTGAGTTTGTGAACAGGATCATGATTTAGAATGCACAAACGGTGAACTTGTATGGAAGCCATGAGGAACCTAAAGTATATATCACTTGATGCAATCTATGGAACTAGAGGGATGAAAGGATGATGAAGCAAACTCCAGGTTCAAGATCTTCAATGGAATGGGTATTTAGAATTGAATGTATTTACATATGTCATATGATATAACTCGAAGCTCAAATATACCCTAGCTAGACCTTAGGACTCATGCATTTCATGAAAAAATACATTTACATTAGTTCTAAGTCGAAAGAAAGTTTTCGAGGCAAATTTTAGAGGCCTCGTTGACGAACTCAATAGCCTCACTGACAAACATATGAAGGCCACTCGGTGATGAACAGTGTTGTCTCGTCGACGAACAAGTACCAAGAGCCCAAAAAGTTTAGACAGTGTTCTCGTCAACGAATTCATGGCCTCATCGACGAATGAGTGTTATACACTCATCGACAAACTTATCCATTCGTCGACGAAGATTGGGACGCTAATTCACGTTTCAGCGTGGACACAGACGAAAACTCTTATTTTTAAATGATCCAACGACCAGGATTAATCATATAGCGAGAACACTATTAAACATGCCCAAAAACCCTAGAGACACAAGAAGAAACACTTTAGAGAGACTAATTTTGTTATCTTGTGCTAAGTGTGCCTCCACTTAAAAGATCTTGCCAATATTCTACTGCATTCATACTTGGGCAAATCATCTCAGTTTTTCAAAAGGGATTTCATTTACACATTTGCAAGCAATCCGTGGTGATTGAGGTTTGATCAATAAGTGGTTTATTCAAAGTGTTTTTTTTATCTCTCATACTATTACATCTAAGATTTTTATTGAGAAGAAAAATCTTTATTTTATTATTTGAAAGGCTTATGTGAGAAAGGTTTTTGCTAAAGTCTGAATATTTGCGAATATTCAAGCTTATATTTTAATCAAAGATTTCATCTTACAATATAGTTGCAAAAAATCTTGACAAGCAAATCTTAAGGATTTTAAAATACATAGCCTTGAGAAATAATTGTGAAAAATACTTATTTGTGTTTAGATCCTTAAAGAAATATGTATATATATATATATATATATATATATATATATATATATATCTATATCTATATACAAAGATCATATGTATGTTAATATACAAATATCATTGAAAACATCTTACACACTCATTGAGTTTCATGTTTTTATCATATGAGTATGTATGAGGTTTTTATTGTAGTCACTAGCTTCGTGTAGAAGCACTTGAGTTTTTGCAGAAATTGTAATCTTTATTTTGTATACACGGTTCGGGCTGTGAACCAGGATTGAGGTGGAAGTTACGCCTCTTGTAAGCTGCAAGTTGTAAGAGAAGTTCCGTCCCAATTAAAGGAGCAAAATTTTAGTAGAATCCTTGAGTGGGTTGCTCAAGGCGAGGACGTAGGTTAGGGTAGGCCGAACATTGTAAAAATCGAGTTTGCATCTCTCTTACCCTTCCTCTCTTTAATTTCCGCGTAATCTCATTGTGTATGTGTTAAACTTTTAGTACGTGTGTGAGTAATTGGGTAACATTGTATGTTTGATAAAGACACACATTAAATTAATTAATTGTGAATCATTGAGGTGGTTTTGAGTAGCTTGTAAGTTTGAAATTGATAATTTTCAAAATTAGAACCTAAATTACCTATTTTTTTTAAAAAAAAATACCCAATTCACACCTCCTCTTGGGATAATACTTGTAATTCATAAAAAAAAAATTCTATTATGATTTTCTAAGAAAAAAACTAAGTGGGACGTGTCATTGTTCGCATTGACAAGTGGCGCGGGGGCGACGTGGTGCGATCCTAGCCATCCAATGTGTGTTTTCTCTAAGTGGCTAGATCGTTGCCACGTCAGCGATCCATGTCACAACACCCAAGGCTTGTTGCATTTTGCCAGATGGCGGGTGACATCACCCAGCTACAATAAATTTAAATAATAATAATAATAATAATAATAATAATAAAATATCTATGACACGTGTCACCACCGTTGGCTGACACTTGGCGATCCTATTCTCTATTGGGTCAGCTCAGTTTGACTCAAGTTGATCATTGACCCACTATTTAAGCCGATCTGATCAGTTCTAAAATGATTTTAAAAATGATTTTTAATTTTTTTAAAAATGGAAAAAATAATAGAAAAATTTTTTGAGTCATTTTGACTCATATAGCAAAAAAATGAAAAAACCAAAAATAGATAAAATAGAGAAAAAGTCTTTAAAAATCCTAGAGAATTGCTGAAAAATGTTGGAAAAATTTTAGAAAATTCTTTAAAAAAATTTTGAAAACCTGAGAATGTTTTAAAGATTCTTTTTTCTCAAATTTGATGAATTTTCTTGATTATTATTATTTTATATATATATATATATATATATTCTATTTTGTGTGTGTGCGTCTTAATAATTAAATAAAAGGTAAAGAAGTGTTTCAGACCTCACATATATTAGTTTTAAGGGGGTTTATATAATAAGATCTCTTCCTTTGAAGGTTTTATTAGACATTTTTAAATCGCACCTTATTTTATATGTTCTTTTAAAGTTTTAATATTTATTTGTTTTTTAAGAAGTTAATTACAGACCATTAGATTTAGTTTAGGGATAATTCATGATTAATTAAGTATCGTCTGTAGAATAAGTGTGTAAGGGGTGCTAACACGTTTCCCTCGTATAATTGATCTTTTGATTCCAACTCTGATAAATGCAGACTGAGACTACTGGTTCCTTGACTTAAGATTAGTTTACAGACCAATCAACAAGTAGTAATTAAGTGAACCAACCACACTTAAAAAATAATAGGTTAGTGGCGACTCCTTTGAACCTTTAACATTATTATTTTTCGTCATTCCGAACCCTTCTCCAAGACGGTGCAACAGAGTTTATAAACCGTCTTATTCTCTCCATAGCTGCTGCTAATGGTAGTTGTAGTTCACTTTGAGAAGTGATTCTCTTCACTGTTTGGGAGCATGGGCACACCAACTGCCTCTTTTATTTGGCCCTAAGAAGCTTCCTCAGTGTGCTAGAATACACTTCATCATGATTCATGAACTTAGTTTGGATCCATTTGGAACCAATCCAAGCTAAAGACTCTCATTTTTACTCACTTTAATGCATCTATTATTTTCTAGAGATAATCATAGTTTTGACAGTATTTTCTTTTTTCTTCTATTTTTATTTTTTTAAAAAGGTGGTGGTCTCTACCTACCAAATGCAACATCATGGTGATTATGATGAGGTCATAATGATGATAATGCTTTGTTTGGTACGTTTAAATGACATTTTTTCCATTTTTTCGTTTTTTCCCATTTTGCTTGTAGTGGGATTTGGGAATGAGATCTGTTTGCACATTTTTCCAGACGGGATTCATTTGTGTTTTCATTTAAAAATGTTTTTCATGTACTGAAATGATGATTGCTTGTGACTAAATTTGTTGTTATTATTATTAGATTGGAGAAAAAAGAATTACAGGCTGCCGTGGGCTAGGAAGGTATGGTACTGTGGCTCTATCCCTAAGCATGCCTTCTGTCTTTGGCTGGGTATGAAAGGAAAACTACTTACATGTGATGAATGATGGGTGAAGGTATTGACCAGGTACGTGTGTACTGCAAAGCAGAAAATGAGACCTTGGATCACTTGTTTTTCAGATGCAAGGTTTCGGCTGAAGTTTGGAATGCCATTAGAAGATGGCTAGGAATTAAAAGGCAAATATCTACCATCAAAGTAGCTGTCAAGTGGCTCCACAAAGAAGCAAAGGACAAAGGAATGGTGGCTGCAGGTAAGAAAATTGGACAGGCAGCAACAGTATATTTCATTTGGTACTTTAGGAATAGATGTAAATTTGAGAATCATGGCATCTCCTCGGAACTCATAAGTGTGATCCAAAGGCATACATATAGAGCAGTATATGATAAATTTGAAATGTATGCTGTTAAGTAATCTCTTTTGACGTAATCTCCTTTTGATGTAATGAGTATGGTAATTGTAGTGTATATAATTTTTGGAAGATTATGACTGGCTTAATGGTCCCTAGGTATGCTTAGGTTTTGATGTAATTTGTAGGAAGACTTGTAAGTATAGGATCTTGATCCTTATGACCTGGGGATGCCCAGTGTAGTTGTACATGCGTTTTGATCAATACATTTACCCATTTTGATAAAAAAAAAAAAAAGAATTATAAAATTATTTTAATTAAAATTTTTTATTATTTACCAAAATAATTTTATTTAAATATTATCTTCGTGGAAATTATTTGCTTTTCAAGTATCGAATTCCTTAAATTTTATGTATTTTTATAAACACAGTAATTCTATATTTCAGAGTTTAGAGTTTGGACCTGCATGTAGATTTATATTTATTTTAATAAAATATAATATAAAATTATACTAAATTTTTTATCCAAACTTTTTATAAAATTTTTCAAAATTTATGCTTCTAAACATATTTAAGAGGGTGAATGGAGGATGTTATGTCAAATGTTGAATAAGAGCATTCAAGGAAAATTAATAATAGAATGATGAAATGACAATGACAATTTGAGAGAGAGAAAGCATTTGGTTAACTGATTAAATATGATCACTGTTGTGATATCAAGTTACCAATTATTCTCATTTGTTGGGATAATTTTCATCTCACGCAGTCTACAATCACTTTATTCTTTGTGATATATTTAAGTGAATGAATTAGGATTACCTAATTAAAACAATGATCAGCATATTTGCTACAACATGAAAACTCAAGATCAACTGTCATATAATAGAAAATTATCCTCAAAATTATTAGTAGAAATACCTATTATAATAATAATAATAATAATTATTATTATTAAAGTTATTATCTTTTATTTTATTTAATATTATCTAATAACTTTCAAAGCGGTTAATTTTATATCATTATTATATATTGTATTTAATGTGTGTTTATATAATTATATTATATAGACGTGGGTTTTTATGCTGACGAAAGAAGTTTTTGTATAATAGATGTAAAGAAGATTACCACGAGAGGAGAACCCGGCCATTTTTAGGGATCTTGATGAGAATTTTAGAATATGAGAAGCTCTTGGTTACAAAGATAATGTCTCTTATGACAAGTAAGAACTAAAAAATGCCCTCTATGCATTAAGAAAGGCAGTGTTTATAGTGTTAGACGTGGGTTAGGCTATTACTCTATAAGATCATAATCGTGCATGAAACTTCAGCCAAAAGGAGAAAAAATATTTAAATTAACTAACTTTGGAAATACATAGCCCCGAAAAAGAAAAAGCAATAAGTAAATTGTATGTGCCATGAGAAAAAAATTAGGTCCTCTTAAAGGATCAGTGTGGTCCTCCCATCAAGTCTTTCCATCCAATGAAAACACTCCAACTAGTGAGTCCCATCAAATTATATGTGAATCCTATCATGTGAGATCCATTATTTGAAATGTTCTCATTAGATGGTAGGATTTAAGGGAAGGATCCGCGTGGTCCTCCCAAAAAACCTATTTTTTTTTTTCATGTATCATAGAGGAGAATTGAACTGTTTAAGGAAGGGCTAGCTAGGTTGGTCACATTCTTAATGGATCCTCAGCAAACTTAATGACATCCAAGACTTAAGGAATTGATTGAAGGACACTGCCTGCCACATATCTTTTGATCAATCTAGACAAACAATTGATATTTAATTATGTCCACAATTTAATATAATATTATATAATTGAATGAACATAGAGAAGGTGAAGAAGGTACCTACATATTATTGAATATTAGAGGTACAATTGGCCCCATACTACTTATTACATTTTTTCTATTTTGTTTTAAGTAAATACATATTATTACCAAAATATTTCTACATAGTCATGACCTTGGGGTCATGTTTGATCATCCTTCTAATGAAAACCATGTGCTAGGCAGTGATGGTCAATTGGAAGCTCATACTGGACTTGTCCTTCTCTCGTCCTAAACAATTTTTCTTTCCATTCTGCATCTGAACTTGATACTTGGGACATGTAAGTTTCAGTCATTGACAATTGGGTTACGTACCCTATGAGTAGAGTTAAATAATAATAACTTATATTATCATAATACTAAAATAGAATCACCATTTATACAACCAAACTCAAGAACCTCATTAACTTATATTTAGGAATTTAAATTTTAGGTCTTAAATTTTTATTTGTGTAGATTTAGATAAAAAAAAAAATAATAATTTAAATTATATTGAGTTCCATCAAATTCACATATACCCAAATCCAAATCTAATGCTGAAAACCCGTGCCCCAAACACAACCTAATTAACAAATTAATCTCAGCAATGTTACTCCCAATATGTATTTGTATAATTATCCCATACCAAATACCTATACCGACACTCATAAACACTTATTAAAGGGATTCCTCAAGACCCACTATATGACCCATCGCTATCATATATGGTACTATCATGGATCCCACCTTCAAGAAATTTTTTCTTTTTTTGAAAAAAAAGTAGTACGCATTGTCATATCGTGATTACTTCTATTCCAATCTCCATCTTTGCCAAGAATCTGCACCCATGTATTTTTAAGCCGAGGGTTGCACGTAATGGGAAAAATGAATTGAAACCATGTCCTTGCCATCGTCTCCATTGGTAGTTGTTGTTGGGGATATGATGGTTGTGGTGCTGATTGAGATGGGCATTTTCATGGGTAGGGAATAACATGGAGGTGGAGAGGCATACAAGTGGGGTTCCTATGAACATGGCCAGCTACTCCTCAAAGGAATCCCACCCACTTTTTTCCATCTCCCACGCTAATCAAATTCACATTTATATCCACATTGAAACTCATGTGTTATTATGTTCATTGCAATTGATGGTGTGTAGAAAGCAGGCCAAGAAATGCCCGCTTGGTCAAGAGTTGAGAGTCGAGAGTTGACTTATAGCCTTGATTTAAAATTTTAAAAATATAAAATAAAATAAAATAAAAGAATAAAAGTAATGTATTTATTCATATTCAATTATCAAGAAACAGTTTTGGGTGCTCCGGACGCTGATATTCTGATAGTGGAAGATGGTATAGTAGTGCGTGATCAGTTGATGACGTCTAGTAATATGGTTACAAAAATTTTGGAATAAGAGTGTACTTTCACGGCCAGGTGTCTCCCACATAATTGTGAATCGGATAGGGAGGTAGAGACAAATACTTTAGAGAAACTCCCATTGGAAAAAGGTTTTTATTCGGATGATGATCTACATGTTCCGCTTGTTAAGTTGAAGGATATTAATGGGCAAAGTGAGAAGAAGTCTCAACGGGTTATTACCCATCCAAAGGAACTTGATTTATAATTAATACAATTCTAGTGTGGAACGTACGGGGTTTAGGCACGTTAAAAAATCGTTTACATAAGTTAATGAGGAAATTTTCGCCTCTTTCATAGCCATTTTCTGATGAAAATCTGATGTTGCAATGGGTTGACTTTCTAAATTTTCCGAATTTTTGTGCGAACGCTTCGGTGGGGGGTAAAATTTGGATATTTTGGGAAGAGGAAGTGCACTTTGAGTTACAACATATGTCTGATCAAGTTATTTTGGGTATTTTTAGTTCTGTGGATTAGTTTTTCTTGGCTTCATTTGTTTATGCTAAATGTCGTCAAACAGATCGTCGGGAACTCTAGAATGATTTGGAGTTTGTAAAGAAAGATGATTTCACTTGATTAGTGGCGGGATTTTAATATCATCCGTTCAGATTCAGAACATATTGGTGGTCATATGAGATTGTTATCGTCTATGGAGGAATTTAATACTTGCTTGGACAACTGTGGTCTTATGGATTTGGTTGGTACTGGCAGCAACATGTCTTGGTGTAATGGTCACAGTGGTAAGTCTTGGAGTTGGGTAAAATTGGATAGGGTGCTCTATAATTCGAATCTTCTCCAAGTTTTGCCAAATATTTATTTTGAGTATGGAAAGAGGAGGACTTCAGATCATAACCCATTGATTATTCGATTTCATAGAAATTTGCATCGGTATGGTCCTTCTCCCTTCAGGTATCAGAATATGTGGAGCACGCACCAATCTTTTAAGTCTTACATAGAGGAAGCCTAGAGGGAGGAGTCTCATGGCTTGGGTTTAGTTATACTTGCTGGTAAATTGAAACATACGAAAGTTGCAATTCGAAACTGGAACAAACAGGTTTTTGGACATGTTCAGCAGAACATTAAAAAATTGGAGGAAAGTATGGAGGTTCTACAGGCTTAGCTTCAGGAAGGGTATTCGCCAGAAATGGAGGACGATTTTTTCCTTACTAAACTCGAGTTGGAAGCATGGGAAAAGAGGGAGGAGATTCATATTTCTCAGCTAACCAAAAAGAAATGGTTGGAGGCGGGGGATAACAATACAAAGTTCTTTCATGCATTTGTGAACCAAAGGAGGAAGAAGACTATGATTCATTCATTGAAACTTCCGAATATAGAAGTGTTGGATTCTATGGAGGTTGTTCATGAGGGAGCAGTAAGGTATTTTTGAAATTTCTTAACAGGTGTAGGCCCCAGTCAAACAGCTAACCATGTTGATATAATATCTCCTATGGTTTCTGAAGAGGAGAATATTGATCTTTGTCGTGTACCGTCTGAGGTGGAGGTAAGGGATTCTATTCTTTCTATCCCGAGAAATAGTAGCCCAGATCCGAATGGTTTTGGTTCGGCTTTTTTCCATGATTGCTAGGATATTGTAAAAGAAGACGTGACCGATGCGACTAGAGATTTTTTTGCTAGGTCTCCTCTTCCTAGATTTTATTCTGCATCTTACATTGATCTAATCCCAAAAGTTCAAAACCCTCAGAGTTTTGACAAGTTGAGGCATATTAGTCTTTGTAGTGTTATCTATAAAATTTTTTCAAAAATTATTGTTACAAGGATGACAGGTTTATTGTCTGCATTGATTTCTCTGGAACAAGGAGCTTTCATTCTTGGTAAAAGTATATTTGAAAATATTTTTTTGGCACAAGAAATGGTTCATTCTCTGCATAAGAAATCTAATTGTGGAAATGTAATGATCAAAGTGGACATGGCTAAGGCATATGATAGGGTCAATTGGGATTTTTTAAACTTTGTTCTGAAAAGCTTTGGATTCTCACGAAGATTCTGTGGTTTAGTGGCGGAATGTGTTTCCTCTCCTCGGTTGTCCATTATGATGAATGACACTTATAAAGGTTTCTTTAAACCTTCTCAAGGGCTTCGCCAAGGAGATCCTCTATCTCCTTATCTATTTATTATTTTACAGGAAGTTCTCTCTCGACTTCTAAAGAAAAATTTTATGGAGAATAAAATAGGGACTTACTATCATCCTCGTGGGGCGCTTTTGGTATCTCACCTTCTATATGCGGATGACATTCTTATTTTTGCCAATGGTAAGAGAAGTTCCATTCGAATGCTTATTAAGACTCTAAAGAAATATGGGGATTGGTCTGATCAATTGATAAATAAAGAAAAGTCAAGTATTTTTTTGCCAAAGAGAATTGCTTATGCTCGGAAGAGATCTTTGTTAAGGATGACTAGCTTTGCTGAAGGAGGTTTCCCTGCTACATACTTTGGTGTTCCTTTGGTTTCGGGTCGTCTTATGGCCCGTATTTTAGATCCCGTAGTTGATAAATTGAGGAAAAAGATAACAGGTTGGAAATTTAAGCTTTTAACTTAAGGGGGTTGCCTAATTTTAATTAAGCATGTATTATCATGAATGGCGGTTCATCAATTGGAGGTTTTGGACATTCCTAATACTGTCTTCACAAAGATAAATTCTATGTTATCGAATTTTTTTTTGGAGTGGAGTAAATGACAAAAGGAAAAGGAATTGATATTCTTGGTCTAATATATGTAAGCCTGTTTGTGAGGGTGGTTTGGGTATTAGGGATTTGGAGGAGGTAAAAAAATCATTGCATATGAAGTTTTTGTGGAGATTGTTAACTATGGATAATCTGTGGACTCAATTCTTTAAAGCCAAGTATTTGTATAAGAAACACCACTTAAGAGAAATGAAACTAGATAAAGGAACCAAATTTTGGAGATCGATTGTTCGTGTGATTCTTGAATTTTTAAAACATGTCCGTGTTCAAATTAAAGAAGGGTTGACCTCCTTCTAGTTTAATCAATGGTTAGCCTCCGGTCCCCTTTGTGCTAAGGTTTAGGAAATCAGCAATCATAAGCTATGAACTTGAGACTGTTGGGATAGAGATGGGTGAAATGTTGATTTATTAGTGGATCTATTGGGTGAAGTTCAGGCTAAGGAAGTAATGATCTCTGCTATTTCTTGCAAGGAGGGTCCAGATACAGTAATTTGGGAACCCTCAACAGATTGGAAATTCACCACGGCAAGTGCTTGGAAAATTATAAGGGAGCGTAAAGAGGAATTCTCAGTTGCAAAAAGGATCTGGCATCCTATGTTGCCAAAAAAGGGTGTCAATTTGTATATGGAAGTCTTGGTTCGCTTGTCTTCCGGTTGATACTTGTATTAAAGAAGTAGGTGTTCAGATGGTCTCTCGGTGTGATTGTTGTTCAAATGCCAAGATTGAATCTCTAGACCATGTGTTTTATACCAGATCTTTTGCTCAGGAGGTTTGGAAACAAACAGCAGTGGCGTTGGGTGTTAGTTGTATGGCAACGAGTACTTAGAAAGGCAGAGTTAATGTCTGGTTTAGCTGTGCAAGATGGGCCTCACAGTTAGGCATTTTGGTAGGGCTCATACCTAGTCTCATCATTTGGATACTCTGGACTCGTCGATGTAGAGCCAGGATGGAATCAATTCATGATTCAGTGAGAACTATGTGGCTTGATATTAAATGTTGGCTGAGATCTATTTCGAACAAGTTAAATAAATGTGCACCTACTTCTTGCACGGATATTACAATCCTTCGTGCCTTGGATATTCAAGTAAAAAATGTGGGGGTTTGGCTTCCTCGTGTAGTCAGATGGTGTAAACCTGGGAGAGGTTGGGTTAAGTTGAATGTAGATGGGAGTTGTAGAGGTAACCCAGGTAATTGTCGTGGTGGAGGTGTGATAAGAGATGAAAAAGGTTTATTTAAAGCAACTTTTTCCTCATTATTGGGTTATGAAACAAATAACATAACTAAATTGAAGGTGATTATTTTAGGGATTAATTTGTGCAAAGATCTCGGATTTGATCAAGTGGAAATTGCATGTGACTTTGCTTTGGTGGTTCAGTGGATAAATTATGGGAAGTGCTCGGTTTGGAACTTATGGGAATTGTGGGAAGAGCTTATGCTAGCATTGAGAGGCATATAGTTCAAAGTGGAACATGTTTACAGGAAGGGGAATAAAAGTGCAGATTTCTTTGCCAAACAGGGTGAATCTGGTATTTCTCGATCATATAGTTCCTAGGATGATCTTTCTTAGCAAGTCAGAGGAATGATTCGATTGGATTTGTTGGGATTTCCTTCTTTGCGCTCATGATGTTTTGTGTTATCTCCCGAAGTTTTTTTTGTTTTCCACTTATAGTTGTTTAGTTCTTAGTTTTTTTGTTTGGTTGCTGGTATTTGGTTTATTGGTTTTGATTATGTTGGTTAAGTTAGTTTTAGGGTCTCGAAGGTTGATCTTGTTGTCCTAAAGTCTCAAGATTGGAACCACAGTATTCCTCCGCCATAAGTAAGGGGTTTTCTAATAAAGTTAGGAGGTGCCGCCCTCTTTTACCAAAAAAAAAAATTATCAAGAAAAGTGAGTAAGAAAATAAGATAGTGTGCTCACACACATATATACATGAATAAACAAAATTTTGATTTTTTGTGTGTCATTAATTTTTAGATTTGATGGGTCCCACCATGTGGAGGGAACCAAAATGTGACAAAGATTTGCAGAAGGGGTAAGAGAGTTGTTTTCTTTTGACAAATTGCAGAAGAAGAAAAACTTCTACAGCCTATCCACTTTGACAAAAGCAGCAAACGCGTCTTTTGTTGAAGGAAGAAAATAGCTCACCACTGTTGGCAAAGGCAGAAGCTTCTACACGTAGGCACAATGCCTATAAGTAGGATGCTTCATTCATAGAGACGAAAATTATAACTATTAAATGATAGATAAAAGGAAAATGTTAAAAGGACAAATCAAGGTTCGTCGACGAATTCCCTATTGGATTCATGGACAAAGTTTGGTGGGTAATTCAGATCCATTGGTTTGCCAATGAGTTCTTTACCTTCGTCGACGAACTCCCTTCTTTGGTTCGTCGATGAGTACACGTGGCTCATTCACAAAGCCACATGTCGAGACACCTATAAATACATGGAAATCGGGTTTTCAGCGAAGGATTCAGTCTCTCTCTCATTCTCTCTTTCTCTCTTTCTAGAAACAGATTCTCTAACTTCTCTCTAAGATTCCGACTCCGTTTCTCCCCAGTTCGACGATCGTAAGTTACCATGATGATCCTAAGGAGATTCTTTACAACTTTACCGAAGCATAATTTTGGTTTGAGGAGTTCAGGCACCATCCCAAAATTAGGGTAAGTAGGATATTTTAGGGTTTTCATGGTTATCAGACCTTTCTGAACCCAAATTTTGTATTAGATGTTGATATACTGGTGTTTAAGATGATTAAACTAGGGTGTTGTGATTTTAGGGTTTGAGTTTCCAACCATCGCAGGCATGGGTTAAGGATCCCAACGGGTGTTATCTCAAGAACTTAGGTAAAATGATAAATAATTTATAGTTTAGAAATGTGAGTATGATAATTATTTTGGATATTCAGTTGATTGACAAGTTCAAATATATATATATATATATATATATATATATATATATATATATATATGTGTGTGTGTGTGTGTGTGTGTGTGTGTGTGTGTGTAATTTCAAGGCATTGAAATTACGAGCGCAGCAAGCATGAAACAGGGAAATAATAAACAATTCTCAAAAAGTCCGGTAAAGGAAATATGCTATGCTAGTAAATTTAGAAATTTTATCAGAAAATTATAGTATTTGATTATGAGATACGGAGTATAAATTATATAGTTATACAAATTTCAGTATATGAGTTCTATTTATTAATTGTGTAACTTGAGTTAGTATATGTTCAATATAGTATTTATACAGTTTTCAGAATGTTATGATCTACAGTATTTATGCCCAAAAATTTGTTTTACTAGAATTATAGAATTATGATTTACAGTATATACACAGACAGATATTTTACAATATTCACAGAATACCATGATTCCCATAATTACAAAATCATAGCACTCAATTATTACAGTTTATTCAGTTCAGATATTACAGATCATACAGATCAGATATTATAGATATTTTAGTTCAGATAATACAGTTTATTCATATCAGTTTTACATTGTTATGGTTATACAGAATCATGATAAAATAGTAAGATATATATACATATATATATATATATATATATATATATAATAGTACTATACAGTATCAGAACCTAATGAATAAGATCAGTTATTAGAGCACGGCACCACAATTATTTCAATTCAGAGTGCAACCATATGTCGCAGATGAAGTATGGGCCGATTGTGCCATAGGTGGAGTAGAGTGCTCCCTAGCGTCCAGACCAGGTGGAGCAGGCCTTTCATGCTACAGGCACGTTTATGCATACAGTTAGACTAGCGCTAGTAGGCCAACCAGTGTTTAGTCCCGCTTACGGACCGCACAACTAGTCATGAGGGGTTAAATCATGACATACAATTTTCTAGGGAAGTTTTCATAATTATATATATCTATACAGATTTACAGAATAATAGTAGATATATTATAATACTAGAAGTATGAATAAATAGAAAACTCAGATATTACAGTTGTATTTTAAGCCACATAGGTGTGAGTTATACTGTATATTATTTTACATGCTATCTTAGTTTCAATTATTTATTAGTATATTATTCATGTAAACTCAGTTGCCACACATTGGTAATAGCATATTTCATCTTACTGAAAGTTGTCTTATCCTAGTAATTTAACATATTTCAGGTGATCCATCTAGACGAGCAGATCAGGCTCGGAGGTAGAGGGGATAATTATACTGTCCTGTTAGAAGGTTAAGTGGTTTTGGGGAGATGTATTTATCAATAGCTTATAGGAGATCTATTGGGGGATTTTTGGAAAGATGTGTATGTATTAATGTTTTGAGAAGGTACTAAATTCTGGTACTGTAAATATGAGTGTATGACTTTATGTTTTCTGCTACATAAGAATTCTATCTTGTAAAAAGGGATTTCCACAGTGCCCACCTGGGGCCTGAAATGTTGTAATACATAATACAGGCATATCATAGTAATTTTAATATTTATATAAAAAAATGGTACGATTTTTTAGGTCGTTACATTTTGGTATCAGAACCTAAGTTGTTAAGTTTTGTAGACTTTAAAGTACAGCGAAAAACAATACTAGAATATAGGAATGAATTTGGGAGAAAGATAGAAATTTGGATAGAACAAAATTTCAGTGAGTTAATGTTGGAAATTAGGATGACAATTTGGGGTTTTGTTCTGTGGTTTGGAAGCAGGAACTTCAGGGTTATTTATGTGATTTTCCTGGGGTGACGATTTTAGGAAAACCATAGTAAACTATCATCAGTTTCTCTTTCCATATAGTAGGACCAGACCTTAAAATTAGTAATAGGAGGTATGAGGGTATCTTAGTTAGATTAATGTAAGAATGGCATTGTGTGGTTCGGATTTTCAGAATAATTTGGTGTTATTGCAGGATGGACCTTGAGGGTAGTAGTGCTCACGCTAATGGTAATGATGGAGTAGGGCCTTTTGGTATAGGAGGCGGGGATTCAGATGTTGTATTACGCAGTGTAGCTCAGTAGGATATGGCTGAGATTGCACGGAGCTCCATGGAGCAGGGAAGCCCGTCCGTTGTTCAGGGGTGTACGATAGAAAAGTTCACGAAGATGAATCCTCTAGCATTTTCAAGAGAAACTGACCCCGCAATTGTAAAGAACTGGATGCAAAAGATTAATAAAATACTAACGGTGCTCCACTACATCAATGAAATGAGGGTCCTCTATGCCACATACAAGTTGACAGGCGAGGCCGAGAGATGGTGGATGGCTACAAGATTATTGGAGGTGCAGAGGCCCATACCAGTGGCTATGACTTGGAGCCGGTTCAGGGAGGTATTCTTGGACAAATATTTTCTTGCAACTGTCGGAGAGGCTAAGGTAGTGGAGTTTCTGAATTTGTCCCAGGAAAATCTTAGAGTTCAGCAGTATGCAGCAAAGTTCATTGAGGTGTCACGCTTTGTCCCCTATGTCGTTCCAGATGAAGTTAAGAAGGCGAGGATGTTTGAGAGGGGCTTGAAGCGATAAATATATAAGCAAGTGGTAGTCCTAAAGATGCAATATTTCTCCAAGCTAGTTGATAGAGCCACAGTAGCAGAGGAGAGTGAACAGAAAGATGTGGGAGTACCGAGCTAGGGGAAGAGGCCTACGCCTCCAGGTTTCAAGCGGGTTCCAGTCAAGGCTTATGGAGAGGAGATCAGTACGAAGGAGGCTAGAGGCAGATGACGAGACATAGTGGTTCTCAGGGTGGGCAGACTTATCCTATCTGCCCTAGATGTGGCCGGAGGCATCCAGGAGCATGTAGAGTGGGAGAGAACATCTGCTATTGGTGTGGGAGATTTAGCCATACGGCATGATCATGTCGGGGACTGTCGACCCACATACTAGCTCACAGACCATTCTGGGGTGGTTAATAGGCACCCCGTGGAGGCTAGTAGAAGAACACAACTCCGACAAGGGTTTATGCACTAATAATGGGAGACACCGAGACTGCCAGAGACGTTGTTACAGGTACACTTACTGCTTTACCATATAAAGTTGTTGTTTTGTTTGACTCGGGTGCGCCCCATTCCTTTGTATCGTTAGGATATGATAAAATAGCTGGGGTGGAGGCGCAGTTGTTAGATAATGAATTGTTAGTTGTCACGCCAACTAGGTCAGTAGTGAGGTGTAGGAGAGTACTTAAAAATTATCCAATAAGTATTCAAGAAAAAGTGTTACCAGCTGACCTGGTAGTATTAGGTATGCAGGGGTTTGATTTGATATTGGGTATGGACTGATTGGTAGCTAACTACACCAGCATTGACTGCCATAAAAAAGAAGTAATCTTCAAACCTCGGGGTGAGCAAGAATTCAGATTCATGGGATCACATGTGCATGCCTCACCACAATTAGTATCGGCTAGTCAGGAGAGGAGGCTGCTTCAGGGTGGTTGTCAGGGGTATGTTGCGTATATAAAGGAGAAGCTAAAAGAAGAATTGAAACAGACTGATATTCCAGTAGTCAGAGAATTTCTATATGTTTTTCCGAAGGAATTACCTAGTTTACAACCAAATCAAGAAATAGAATTTGTTGTGGATTTACTACCAGGATCAGCACCAATATCTAAGGCACCCTATAGAATGGCTCTTGTTGAACCGAAGGAATTGAAATATCAGTTGCAGAAGTTGTTGGATAAAGGATTCATCAAGCCTAGCGTGTTGCCATGGGGAGTACCAATCCTGTTCATGAGGAAGAAATACGGGACTATGAGGATGTGTGTTGATTATACAGAGATAAATAAAATAACAGTCAAGAATAAATATCCACTTCCCTGAATTGATGATTTATTTGATCAGCTCCAGGGAACCCAGGTCTATTCCAAAATTGACCTTCAGTAAGGATATCTTCAAGTGAAAGTTAAAGCAAAGGACGTTTCGAAGACAGCTTTTCGAACCAGATATGGGTACTACGAGTTCTTGGTAATGTCATTCGAGTTAATTAATGCACGAGCAGTGTTTATGGATTTAACGAATCAGGTGTTCCATCAATACTTAGACCAATTTTTTGTGGTATTTATTGATGATATACTGGTCTACTCAAGAAATTTTGAGGAGCATGAGAATCATCTGAGACTGGTATTACAAATATTGAGGGAAAAGAAACTATTTGCTAAATTTAAGAAACTTTTCTCGGGTATGTAATTTTGGGGAACGGTATATTAGTAGACCCAAGAAAGATAGAAACAGTGGTAAGTTGGGTGAGATCGGGGAACGTTCAGGAGGTCAAGAGTTTCCTAGCTTTGGCAGGATACTACCGTTGTTATGTGGATGGATTTTCCAAATTATCAGGTCCATTGACATGACTCATGAGGAAAAATGTGAGATTCAAATGAACCGACGAGTGTGAGCAGAGTTTCCATGAATTAAAGTTGCGGCTGGTCACTAGACCAATATTATTTATTCTATCAGGAGAGGGTGGATTTGTTACATATAGTGACGCATCTCAGAAGGGACTTGGGTGCGTATTGATGCATCATGGTAAGGTTATTGCTTACGCTTCTCGGTAGCTTAAAGAGTATAAAAGAACTACCCGGTACATGATTTAGAATTAGCTGCATTGGTGTACGCTCTAAAAATATAGAGGCATTATCTTTATGGTGGGAGATATGAGATCTTCACTAACTATAAAAGTTTGAAATATTTCTTCACTCAAAAAGAATTGAATATGAGGCAAAGAAGATGACTACAACTCATTAAATATTATGATTGTACTATTAGCTACCACCCAGGAAAAGCAAATGTGGTGGCTAATGCACTGAGCCGAAAATCAGTGGGTGTAGCATTGTCAGCGGTAGAAGTTCAGTATCCGATTCAAATGGATCTAAAGAGGTTCGGTGTGGAGCTAATAAAGGGTGATTCTCGGACATTCATCACAAGCTTAATATTAAAGCCTACCCTACAGGAGAGGATTAAAGCTACTTAGAGAAATGACGCAAAATTGGTAGAGCTGATAGATAATGTGCATGACGGTGAGGGGGAGGAGTTCATTATATCAAATGATGGAGCTATACGATTCCGTACCAAATTGTGCGTTCTTGCATATTCTAATATTAGGAGGGCTATCCTAGAAGAGGCGCACAGATCCCTTTATACAGTGCATCCTGGAAGCACTAAAATGTATCGGGACCTTCAGGAATCTTTTTAGTGGAGCAATATGAAGAAGGAGATAGCTGAATTTGTGCAGTAGTGTTTGACGTTCCAGTAGGTGAAGGCTAAGCACTAAAGGCCGGCAAGATAGCTACAGTCACTCCACATCCTCGAGTGGAAATGTGACCATATATCTAGGCCTAGCAAAACGGGTCATGACCCATCGGGTTATCCGGACCCGTCCATTTAAAACGGGTTCGGGTTTAAAGAAGTCAACCCATTTAATAATTGGGCGGGTCATGGGTTGACCCGTTTATAAACTGGTTCAACCGGGTTTGGGCGGGTCACCCACCGAGTGACCCGTTAATTTGGATCCTTTAGATATATAAATTTCAGTTCAGCCTTCCCTCTTTAGAAGTGATTCCAGTCTCCACCCAGCCACCCACACGACCACACAAAAAAAGCCCTAAGTCCCTAACCCGCAATGCCGACCGCTGCTCTCCTCTCAGGCTCTCAGCTCCGACTCTCTCAATCCTCTTCTCTCCTCTCCTCTGGACCTTTCCCTAACCCACGACGCCGACCTCTACTCTCCAGTCTCCTCTCAGGCTCTCAGCTCTGACTCTCTTAATCCTCTCCTCTCCTCTCCTCTGGACCTTTGGTGCACTGCTACGCCGCAGCCCGCAGCTCTCCTCTCAGCTCTCACTCTCTCAATCCTCTCCTATCCGGCTCTCCTCTCAGTTCTCACTCTCTCAATCCTCTCCTCTCCGGCTCTCCTCTGGTGTGCTGCAACGTGCCGCGGTTTCGGTGCTGCGAACGATCCACTTACGGACCTGGATCAAGCCATTCCTCCAGCCTCCAATCCATACCTCCAGGCTCCACCGCTCCAGCTTCAACAATCCTAAATTTAATGTAGTATATTTTTTGTAAAAGTTATTTTATATGGATTTTTTTGAAAAATTTTAAAATAAATAAATTATATTTTTAAAACGAGTAACCCGTTATCCGCCCGTTTATTAAATGGGCGAGTTAGGGTTGGTATGTGTGTAACCCATTTAATATCAACCCGTTTATGAGCTGACCCGTTGGTGACCCGATCGGACCCGGCCCGCCCACTCGTTTTGCCACCCCTACATATATCGATGGATTTTGTTACAGGGTTACCGCCACCACTGCATGGTCCAAACGCCATTTGGGTGATTGTAG
The DNA here is from genome assembly GCF_029873635.1 of Malania oleifera. Lineage (NCBI taxonomy): Eukaryota > Viridiplantae > Streptophyta > Magnoliopsida > Santalales > Ximeniaceae > Malania > Malania oleifera. The sequence goes on along the minus strand of NC_080429.1, from coordinate 32,943,660 downwards.
ACCGGCTGACGAAGACATCCCACTTTCTTCCTATTAAAGTTAGTTATTCTATGAACATACTGGCAGAATTATACATTCAAGAGATAGTTCGATCTCATGGTGTGCCAGTATCTATAATTTCAGACCGAGACCCACAATTTACATCACTATTTTGGAGGAGTTTGCATGAAGATTTGGGATCATCACGATACTGGATTGATAACCAAAATGTGGTTTTTCAACATGGTAGAAAGTTGTGATGCTTAAAATTCTTAAACACAAACATATTCTAAATTGTATTATACAAAATTTTTATTCATATTATAATAAATTTTTATTCTACTTTACTTTTTCTATTTCTGCTCATTCACTTGTTACGCCAAATCTCTAGTATACTCTTCAAAATTATCTGAAATGTAAAATAATGATTAGGGTGAGACGACGCTCAATAAGTAAATAAGTTTATTATTAGTTTGTGGTCAAAATGAACTTTCATAATATTATAATGTCGTAAAATAATATTTAATACTTTAACTTCAAATCTACTTTTAAAATAAATGTAAATTTAAAAATTTTTACATAAAACTTTTACCATCAACAACAGCAGTAAAATCTTATAACTATATACTGTAATAATTAAATTAAACTTTTAACTTTAAAACTGTAATTATAATATTTAATTATATACATATATATATATATATATATATATATATTTCCTTGCATGTTTCCTTTAGATCATCATTTAGGCACAAAAATGGTCATGTTCATATAAAAATATATTTTTTCTTCAAATCATCAATAATTCTGTACACGTAATTAAATATGTATATACAGATATTGTAAAAATCACTTTTATGTCTGTTAGCCGTAAGTCATGTTTTTATTAGTTGTAAGTTATGTTTACCCCCATGACTGGGTTGTGTGGTTCGAAGATTGAACTTAACTGACTGACCAGTTAAACTAAATCAACATACATAGTCATTAAGTGAGATTTTTCCTATTAAACTCTGGTCCAACCCAAGTGTGCACTCAAGAGAAATTCACTACCATATAAAATCACTCTATAAACAGTATGGTTGCACTCTAATCCATTTAAACTTTAAGTTGTGGTACCGAACATCCGTAATTTTTTTGTATAGCCATAAGGGGTTTTGAAAACATTTTTTTGTATAATTTATACAATTAAAAGAATATCATGAAAATCTCATTTTTACTCATATTTTCATGAAATACGCAACATAAAAATCAACTCATGTCATATTTACTCATCTTTTCGTGAAATATGTAATGTAGAAATAAATTCATATCACGCAATTTTCGTGTTAAAAATATTTTTTTGAAAAGAAATTAATATTGTAAAATACCCGAGGGGTTTAGAACATTTTTTAACTAAAAAATAAACACAAGTATATTAAAGATAAAACTGGTATAATTAAATATGTTCAAAAATAAACTTTAGAGAATTTTATGAAAATAACTAACATAATCAAAATTTACTTACAAATAAATTCGAATATAAATTTTAAATAAAAATCTAACATAATCAAATTTACTTACCTCTTACTTATCCTTATGATATGATCACAACGAATATCTCTAAAAATGAGATCGAAAATAGTGGGTGAATGATAATTTTAATTATAACAAATATTCTCCTTCCACCATTAATTCTTTCACTCACTAATCATACTTTTCTCTTGAAATTTTTTTGTGAAAAATGAAGGTTGAGAATTTCTTCTTTATAGGAAAATTTTGGAGAGAAAAATTGCATTTTCAAAAGTATGGGGAGGGGTGAAATTTTAATTTTAATATTTTCAAATTATTAGTGAAAGATGAGATGACATGTAGGATGTGGGATGTAGTGAGATGTGGGATGATATGTTTTGCAATTGGGTTGCCGACACTCCTCTTTCTTTTTTTCTTTTTTTTTTCTTCCTTTTTTTTATTATTATCTTTATATATTGTGCATATTATTTGGGAAGAAAGTGTGAACGGTAGAATGAGTAGAATATAGAGTCACCATTAATTAGATTTTTATTATTTATTATAAAGAAATAAACAAGTTCAAGTCCAAAACTCTTGTGGGCCCCACATGGTCTTGTGAGCCTCACACAGTATTGTGGACCTCGCACAGTTTCATGACCCATGTGAGCCCCAAACAACTCCAATATATCTTACACGATTTTGTAGCCCCACATAACTTTGTGACTCATGTGGGCCCATGTGGTCTTGTGGGCCCCACATAGCTTCGGGACTCATGTGGGCCCCACGTAATTTTGTGGGCTCGACATGTGCTAGATGTGGGAATGATCACCTATATTGCGTGAATTATGAAGTGTATACAAGGACACTAATGTAAAAAGGAATTGTCGACTTATGTCCTATAATTCAACCCTCAAACAAGCACATACACTCAAAACACACTTTAGTTTGTAACTCTTTGTAGGTACATATGGATTACATAAAAACTTTCGATGCATGAAAATTGCAGTTGATATGCCAAAACAAGTTTGAGTCCGAAACTCATGTGGGCCCCACTCGGTCATATGGGCCCTGCGTAGGGTACTTATTTTATTATATATTTCTACAAATTATATCAGTCAAAACATTATTTTATATATATGTACTTATTTACGTGTACAAACAGTGTCTATTCTATTTATCTTATGAAATTTCATTTTGACCAGACTGACCTCCAAGGAATAACTAAACCACAATGGTGTCTGAACACTCGCTAAGATAAGGTCTTTTTTAGGCATCAAACATAGAATCAAGGACTCTACAGAAAAGTACTTCTGTATTGATATTAACTTAATGACCATTTTATTTTTATTATTATTATTATTATTATTATTATTATTATTATTATTATTATTATCGTATATATATTTTTGGGGTCATTACAGAACCAATATATGTCAAAGAGTTGGCAGAAAGGGGTAAGATAGTTGTTTTCTTTTGACAAATTTGAGAAAAAGAAAAACTTCTACAGCCTAACCATTTTAACAAAAGCAACAGACACGTTTTTTGTTGAAAAAAAAATGTCCCCACCACTGTTGATAAAGGCAAAAGTTTTTGAACGTAAACACACCGCCTATAAATAGGATACTTCTCGGTATCATTTTCTCTGCTCTATTTATTTTTATCCCACTTAATTTTCACATATATTAACAACTTTTTATTCTTAATTGTATTTTAAATAGAAAAAATTTAATTGGAATTTAGTTTGCTTTTTTTTTTTTTTTCTGTTCTCTAACAAAATTTTTTATTCAAATGGGGTCATAAAGTTTGAGCTCACACCATCCAGGCATATAGGTATGCTTGTATGCACAAAGTCATGGGATTTACAAGCTAAAATGCACAATACCTTATTAATGGATTACGGGGCAACTTTCCAAATGTAGTCATTTCTATTTGCAAGTTGTGTGAGTAGTGAGAGTAAGTCACATACTTGCCTGTGAGAACGACATCCACCACACAGATGGAGCTGCACAAGCAGCCCCTTTGGTAGAAAATGATTTGATCAAATGAATTCAACCCTTATCCTGTCTAGCTCATAATTTTTTTTCTTCATCTTCTTCTTTTTGGAGGAATGAAATTTAGGACCATCCCACCATGTCATGCAGAAAATCAGCAATTTATCATTAATTTTCTGGTATGTCTTGAAAAAAAAAATAGAGAGAGAGAGAGAGATTTGGAATTGAACTGTGGTACTCAAAAAACATTTTTGTGGTTGGGGACGGGATGAATTTTTATAGCAGGAGGTACTTGAAAATGCAGAAGAGGCTCTGCAGAGAGTACAGAGGGAAAATGCGTGGTGAGGGAGTCACATCTATAGATATATATATATGGAGGGTCCTTATAAGGATTTGGTTGGGTACCCAAGAAATATGGGCCTCTGAGGAGTGTGCAGGCTTTGGCATGTCCTAACAGAAGGAAAGTAAAGGTGAAGAAATAGTGGGATACCCGACAACTAAGGACAGGTTGCCCTGCTGCCCCTCTTTGCATCTCCTCAGCTACTCCTTTTGTCTTTCTTCAAGGGGGTGTGTACAATTACCTAGACTAAAGCTCAGCATCAATCATTCATTAATAATTTTGTTATGATTGATTTGTACCATTGATATTATTTGCACTATCATTAATTTTTTGAGAGATCCCTAAATAGGAAAATGTTGGTGGCCAATGGCCAACAGCATAAACTTATTAAACTGTATGTCTGCTCAAATTTTTATATATATATATATATATATTATAGAAGGCTGCCCAACTCAATGCAGATAAAAACAATGCCTTTCTTCCATACTATTATTATTATTATTTGTGGAATATCGGAAGTAGTTAAGCTTGCACTTTCCTTATGGGATGTAAATTTTGAAATTAGTTAAATTTGCATTTGTTCTTCTTAATTAAGGATGTATCTATTCTTTATTAATTTAAAAAAAATTAAATCTTTTCAGAAGACTAACATGTTTCGATCCTCAATTTCCTCATCTAATGAAATCATTTTTCAAACAAAGAGTTCATCACTTATGTGGGTTTCATTTGATAGGGTTCTCAAAGATATGATATCTGGTTTGGAGTGATTTTATTTGGTGAAAAAGCTCAAGTGAGGACCATGCTGTGCTTCCGGAAGGACCTAAATTTTTTTCATTAATGGAAAAGAAGAAAAAAACCTTCATTGATAAAGGCTTTTTTTTTTTTTTTAGGTTACGCACCGGGTATCCACGTGTTCGTTTTACGGTACACGTGACTAATCCTGCGCCCCTTGAAGTTGAAGTTGACCCCACAATTTCAAAGGGAGGGTAAATTCAGGAGTCTAGGGACAGAAATAAGCCTGGGAGAGTTTGAACACCTGATCTCGTGAGAGGCACTCCCGCAACCCGCACTACCACCTGAGCAACACCCTGGGGTATTGACAAAGACTTTCTTCACCAACTTCAATTTAGAAAGAGAGAGATGTTGGGCTTTTTGTGGAGTCTAGTTGTGTTTTAATTTGGATGCCGACCCGACCCCTATTTAATTAGAGATTTCTATCCTAAGGCTTAGTCCATTGAGCGAAGACCCAAGCCGCAGCGCTCATGGACTAAGCGGTACAAGCCGTACTCGTGGGGGTCCACCCAGGAAATTTTTTGGAGCCCATTTGGAACGGAACCCTAGACGCAACATATAAAAAGGATTGCTTTCGGGTGATTAGGGTTTGTGTGGTTGTACCTGCGAGAGAGCGAGAGGGAGAGCATTGTATCGCCACACTCTCTGTGATTTCTTCCTAATAATATTGAAATCCCTACAAATCCATGGACGTAAGTAAAATTGCAGAACCACATAAATATTATCTTGTACGTGTGATTGATTTTTCTTTGGCGTTATTTTTCTTCTATTTTATTTCTCACATGTTTCGTGAATTTGTTTTTTATTTCCAAGAGGGGTGGTTTGTAGCTCAAGTTCCTAGTTCTTGCAGAAGCTTTTGCAGTGGGATTGGCATGGAAAAACCAAGCAAAAGACAAAAAACCTAGACCCCATGACCTCAAGTCTTTCTTTCATCCCCCTAAAAAAAAATCCAGAAAAGTAAAAGAGAAGTGGGGGAAGACCAAGACTAACTGGAATCCAAAAGTGGGATACATCCACTGTTTCCTTTTCCAGCTCTTTACTGTTGAAAGGGTTAATGGGTATTGTTTGTTGCTTAATTGGCTCTTACATTAAGAAAGGAGCTAGGCAGCCAAGAAGTGGGGCTAAGGGCTTAATCAAGTGTTGGTTAAAGTGGTCCAGCCCAATCACAGGAGAGATAAGTGTGTTTTGGCTGAGCTCCAACTCCTGCCTTTGTCATGTTGTGGGACATTTGGCGTAGTCTTATTTCTTCTCTCAAGTTTGCTAACTCAACAGGACTGTGACTCTGTGACTGATGCGGGCATGGAGCTCAGAAATTTTGAGGGGTGGATGATGGAAATGGAAGATGGGAGGGGTCAAACAGTCACCCCATTTGGATTTTTTTTTGTTTGGTTTTCGATTTCAATGAAGAGAAGAAGGGATAGGAGGGGTCTCTCCCCTATGAGGTATAGGTTTTTCATCCACTAAAGTTGAAGAGTAGGATTTGTCTGTTTGTGTGTGTGTGTGTGTGTGAGAGAGAGAGAGAGAGAGAGAGAGAGAGAGAGAGAGAGAGAGAGAAAGGACTTGGATGTTAACTTATATTACGTCGCATCATTTCTTTCTCTTTCTCATTTAAAGAAGGTACGTCTATATTCATCCAAATATTGTTCATCTAAAGACGGGGGATAGGACTTCAATCGAGCCAAATTCTATCAATATTGTTCATTCAAAGACGAGGGATAGGGCTACAAACGAGCCAAATTCTATCATGCTCAAACTTATTTTTTTAATTTTTATTCAAGGTTAAATTAGAATCAAACTTTCATAAAATTGTTCAAAATTGTTCATTATACAAATGAATTGACTAATGAGCCCTTACTACATTAAACTACCGAGATACTCACAAACAGTTTGATTTTTTTAGAACATCTTAGTGTGAGAGGTGAGACTCTTAAGGTTTTTAGGTAGAAGGGTAAAAATGGATTTTTACTAATCCTAACAAAGTTTTTTTTGTCTCCATCAAACTAGCTCACTTATCTTGTCATTGACTTATCAATAAAGTCATGGGTATGAAATTTGAGTTAAACAAGTCCACCTCAAATAATCACTATTTTTAAGCCAATTACACTTTATCAAGTTTTATTCGACCTTATTAAACAAGTAGATGAATTTAATCCAAACCTATTAAAAAATTCCAACCAATCTCATAGTTGAATTGTTCATGAGTTGACACAAGTCAAACTCATTCATGTTCATAAATGAGCCTCAAAATTGAATTTTAAATTGCTCTTTTACATAATGAATTGAGCCTAAACAAGCTTCTACTGAGTTAAGCTCGCAAGGTGCTCATGAGCAATTTGATTATAATGCTAATGAGAAAAAAAAAAAATAGTGTTACAAAACACCAATCCCAAGTGAGTTCATATAGAAACTATATTTTCTAGCCCTAACAAGCTAAGTGCCCTTTTTTGTATCTTTCAACCAAAAAAAAAAAACAAAACAAGGAGTACTTGTTAGCACCGGAGGAGCCTATAGGTAGGCTTGATACACATGAGTGAACACCAACTTGACCCAAAAGTTTAAGTCTATTGAGTCATGAGCCCAACCATGTATATAAGCATCCATCATCCACTCAATTTTTCTAATATGGGATAAACTCAAAAGTAGAATTCTCAACAGTACCTATAAGTAATTTCATGCCTATAACTTCTTCATTTGAACCAAAACTTTAGTATTTTGGTTCACCTCTTGACTCCTAGAAGAAACAGGTTCATACCCCTTATGAAAATTATTGACTACATAAATATGTCCTAATTTGTACTATATTAAAATTTGTTTTAGCTTTGATATATACATATAACACACATACACACTCGTATGCATGGCTGGTTGGTACATTTGACATAATTAGGAAGCGGTATCAGCAGCACCTTGTGTCGAACCAAAAAAAAGATAAAAATAAAAGATGAAATCTCATTTATTTGTCTAACCCCACCTAACATATAAGGTAAGGATATGATGGACATGATAACTTTTGTTTGTCCTTCATAAAATTACCTAATGAGGAGAGGGCAAATGTTCTCCTTTACTTTTCTTTCTTTACCTTCCATTCTTCTATCATCATTTCCCCTTCTCTTTTTCATCTAAAGTCTAAAACCTCAAATATAGTTATGAATTTCGATTTTTCATATTTTAACCTTTATTTACTTCTATATTGTATTAAACTATTAGTCATTGTAAACTTTTAAGTTATAAGGTATTTGATCTAAAACCCCAAATATAGTTATGGATTTCGGTTTCTCATATTTTAACCATTGTTTACTTCTATATTGTATTAAACTATTAATCGTTTCAAACTTCTAAGTTATAAGGAATTTTATCAACATTTCTTTTCAAGTGTTTGCCTTGTATAAGAGCTCCAAAGGAATGAGGTTCATACGCCATCCAACTATCCAAAATATACTTATCATCCTATGACATACATGTGCCCAAAAACCATAACTAGGAGATTAAAATTCCCACCAAGGATATGAATCACCATATAAAAAAAGTGCTCGAACGCTGGTCACATCTAATCTCTCATATAGAGTCGGGAGACGAATTGCCCAAACCACATTAAAAAAATCCTTTATAAAAAAATAAGAATTTATAAGTGTCTAATATCATATCTTAAATTTAACTTATTCTATAACTATAGTCCACAAAGGTTGACATTTTGGAAAGGCAGCAATATTATAAAACTATAGCTATTATTGTCAAACCAATTATTAAATCTCTACAAAATCTTGCTTTCACAATAACATTTTTAACTTTTAACAATTACCACCATCTATTTTTATTTATATAATGTATAACATATTCAACCCACCGAATTCATACAAAATTTAGTTCCTAATTTTCGCATTTTGCAGAACCCATTTCATAAAGACATAATCGCACCTTAAGTCAAAAAATAAAATATAAAAACATGTAATAATAATAATAATAATAATAATAATAATAATAATAATAATAATAATAAATACATAGTGCAGAAAATCACCGGTGGTGGCGTATAAAAAACATTATTTCAATTTTTTCCCCCAAAATTAGAGCATCCAGTCACGGCCGCCTCCCTCCAGTTTAAAAGCACCAGCTTTGCTCATCGGCTCATCCCATGCGGCTCAAAGTTCCGTGAACGAAAAAAGCAAGACCCGACCCAACCGTGTGGGCCCCACGCGGTTCACCTCCTTTCGCCACGTTCGCTGCCACCCCCCACACACGGTTCACCTGCTTTCGCCACGTTCGCTGCCACCCCCCACACACGACCCCTCGGTCCAGCCAATCAGGAAAACAAAATCCCAAACAGAAATTCAGAAAATGCGAAACCTGTAATTTCCTAAAAATTGAAGCCCTCTCCCCTCTCATATTTTTATACAAGGAGAAAAAAAGTTATATTTATCTCTAAGACCCTAACAAAATCATAATCACAAATCGAACCCCGACACCCGTCCGTCGCCCATTGGCTGCCGAGATTTAGAAGGGATGTACATTCCGGCTCAGCCCGTTCACGTTCGAGAAAAACCCAATCAAGTCCTGCTTGTACGGGAGGAAGAAACGGCGTCGTTCGCCCTCTTTGGATCCCCCACTGCTTGCACTCTTCGTGTATCTCTCTTCGACAGCCAACTTCGCCGTCTCGTCGGCCTCGCCGTCGGCGCTATCTCCCTTGACTCTCACTTTTCCAGAGACTCTGGGGGCTCTGTTCTTCACGTAATGCTGATCTTTGTTAGCCAAAGGCGCAGTCTCGTCGTCGGCGGAGGCTCGCTTTGATCCGGCTTTCCCGGGGACCTTTTCGTATATGGAATCCATCTTTTCCGGCGAGTTGTTAGACTCAGCGACCTTCTGCTCCCTCGATTTCGAACTCGCGCCGGTCTTGGCCTTGGGCGTCAGAAAGATAAAAGTGTCCTTGCCGTCGCTGTTGCTCCGGTAGAGAAGGTCTCGAAACTTCCACCGCTTCGACGACCCCGTCGAATTGCTCTTCTTGCAACTGCGCCGCGACGACTCCGACGCCGACCCCGGCGTCCATACGCAGTACGTTCCCGCCGGAACTCCTTCGAGCTCGTCGGCCTCCGACGAAGAAGACGACGGCGGATCTCGATCCTCGCTCATAAGCTTCCTGAGTGGCAATCGAGTCGGCGAAGGTTTCCGATGCTTCGAATCTTCGCTCTGATCTTCATTCAACAACAAATTCCCATTGAAGATTGGATACAGGGGCCTGATCTGGCCGTTGAAGAAGATCTCGTCGGCGGAAATCGGCGACGATTCAGGTTCCCTGCACACGAAAGCGAACTCGAAATCGTCATCCTCGCCGTCGTCGACTTGCTTCTCCGCAGAAACATCCCCCGTTTCGGAGTCGAAAATCTCAAAATCAGAGTCCGGTTCGAGAGCGCATTCTTCGACGACTCTGGCGGCAATTTCTGCGAGACGGGCGGAGGAGTAGCTGTTGAAGCTAGGAGAGAGCGAGAGAAGAGGACTCCCTTGCATCTGGTAGTGCTGTAGAAATTGAAATTCCTCTGGAACTCAGTTTCGCAGGTTCTAGAGAGAGAGAAAAAAGAGAGAAAGAGAGAGAAAGTTTGGTTGAAATGACAGAATGTGTGGGGCTCTGTTGTGGATATATAGGTGTGAGGGGGCAGAGAAAGTTGGCTCCAGTGTTCTTCTCTTCTGTGACGAAAGCGAAATTTATTGCTAGGCAGAGGGAGCGTAAGGGCTTGTTTGGTTGGAGCGAGAGTAAGGGAGTGTTTGGTTGGAGAGAAAAAAAAGTAGTTCCTTGGTTCGTACGTAACAGTGCCATGCTACTACCGTCTAACCGTATAATTACGTGGTACTCACAGCCGTTCACACGCGTTTCACCATTATTTTTTGGGCTTCTAGAGCACCTTCTGTTGCAATAGCGTCTATTATCCCTTTTTTATTTAAACCCAAAAATATATATTTTTTAATTAAAGTAAAATTCATTTTACAATTGATATCCTCCAAAAAAAAAATTTTTAAGAAATATTTTTTATTATTATTAAATTTGAATGACCATTATGATTTTCCATGCCTAAATTTGTGATATTAATTAGCTTCTTTTATCTAATAAGAAATTAATTATCAGTCACGGAGTTTTATTTTTATATTTTTTATTTAATGAAATTAAAATTTTCATAATTTATATAAAATTTACATTTTTTAGAATTTCATGACCTCACAATTAATAGCCTCCCATTTTTTTTTTTATAAAAAAATCTTCTTTGCCAATATAATTAAAATTACCATTATAATTCTCCATGCTAAAATTTGTATAAAAAAATCAATTTTATCTAATAATAAATTAATTAATAGTCATGATATTTTATTTTCAATATTTTTTGTACAAATTTGATATGGTGACATGGATATATTATTATTATTATTATTATTATTATTTAGAGATTCTAACCACCATCACGCCACTTTGGACACTGTGATGCGGCACCAAACCCAAAAGGGGTGAAAGCCATCCGCCCATTGACGCACCTTTGGTAATTCACCGAGAGAATTGAACCTGTGACTTAGAGGTCACCAAAGTCACAAGTTGCCCTTACCACTTGAGCTAACCCAATTGGACTGAATATATTATCGTTAGTTATTTACTCCTTATACTATCAAAAAAAAAAAACTGATTTTTAGTGACGAAAGTATTAATGACGATTTCAATTTCATCACTAAAAGTAGGTGTAGAAACCAAAATCCGAAAAATAAAATAAATAAATAAGAAAAGAAGAAAGGAAAATTTTAAAAGGGCAAAGCAGCAGGACTCATCAACAAGTTCCCTTCGGTGACTTTCGTCAACGAAGTTAGGTGTCGTCGACGAAGAAATCCCAAGCGACAGGAAATTTCAGGCTTAAGGTTCGTCGACGAACCCCTCATTTCGTTGACGAATGCTCTTCTACGATTCTTCGACAAATGCTCTATTTCGTCGACGAATATGGCCGGGTCAACAACCTATAAATAGGTTTTAAATTACTTCTCGATTAAGAAACAAAAATATCTCCTCTCTCTCTCTCTCTCTCTCTCTCTCTAACCCACGCACCCCACCCCTTCTCTCTACGATTTCTCGTCGTTCGCCGCCCGAATCGACGATCGGAAGTCACCACAAGGACTTGGGGGCAATTCTCTACGAGTTCATCAGAACGGAATCCTATTTTAAGGTTTTCCAGGCATCACTCCAAAGTTGAGGTAAGGGAAGAAATAGGTTATTTATTTAGCAGTTTACTAATTAAATGGGGTGTATGGGCCTGGAGATGTTTAATGATTATTATTCTAGAGTTGAGTTGTTTGAACTGGGAAAATGTGTTCGCTGGGTTTCGGAGCCCATGTCGTCGTGGGTTGGACTTTAGGAACGTCGTAGGAATTCTCTCAGTAAACAAGTAAGGGGATTAAGTTAAGTTGGGATTTTTATTAAAGTTAAACCGATTAAACTGCTATATATATATATATATATGATTTCAATGGTTATTTTGAAAAACCGACCGTTCAAAATGGACTTTATAAATTTAGGATATATGATATGGTATTTTGGATAAAACAAACGGGGGGAAACTTAGTTTTATCGTACAAACTTCAAACTGTGTTTTCTTGATTGTTTAAATGGCTATATTCAAATATTGAAATTGTGTGATAGATGAATAATCGATATGGGTGATGGTATAACTGAATTTGAGTATGGTTGTGAAATACTGAATTGTTTGTGAAAATGTTGGAACTACCTTTGCGAAATATTGGGTTTTATTTAATGGCCGAGGGTTGGGTTGTATTTAACGGCTGTGAGCCGAATTTTATTTAATGGGCGAGGGCCGGGTTGTATATGACGACTGAGAGCTAGGTTTATTTGACGGTAGGGGGGCAAGTTTTGTGAAATGGCAGATTTTATACATAATGGAATTTATACTATAGTTTTACTGTTTAAATTGCATGATATGGTTTAAGAACCCTGAGGACCAGTTGTATTGTGAGCACGGTACAATTTTTAGGGAATTATTATTTGGCCATATGCGTACACACTGTACTGAAAGGTGTAGGGTGGTTTCACTCGATTAGCCTACGTAGAGGTTGTACCTTCCCTGGGTTCCGGACTAGGAAGTGGTAAGACAATCGGACTTGCAACTGGGTTGCGGATGCCTGTAGGTGTATTAGTAGATAGATATTTTGACTTTGTCTGGGTTGATCCCTTAGGGCTAAGTCCAGCCTTTGGGTCGCACAACCCGTCATAGGGGTTAAACATGTCATTTAATCTCAGGGAGTGTCTTTTACACATATATGTAAATTTATCTAAATGGTATTATTAGTTACTAAAATGGTTTATACTGTGCAAACGAAAAGGGGTATTTTCAGCAGTGTAGGGTGAGTATATTGTATAAATTCTATTTCGATTAAATGGAGAATGAGATGTTTTCTGTATACACTAAAACTCATGTTGGCCACACACTGATATTAACTTGATCTGCCTTAAAAAGAAGTGTTTCACCCCAATATACAAATCATTTTTCAAGACGATCTCGAGATCGAGTTTAGCAAGCTTTGGGGCAGGGCGGTAGCTAGTTTTTGTGTGAGTGTATGTAAGAACTCTATTGTATCTAAGTTATGTTGTAAGTCTTTCGATATGTAATATGGTTGTATGGATTGAGATAGTATACCTTCATTTCTAGTTGGTGTTATTGGTATCTGGAAACCCCTATGTATAATATTAGTTTAGAACTCTGGTAATGTTTTGGAGAATGTATTATTTATTTCTGCTGTTTTTATTTGATGAATATAGTATCAGGAATTCAAATGTTACTAAAGTAGCACCCCAGGCCCCATGTGGTGAGTTGGGGCATTGTAGGTGGTATCAGAGTCTAGGTTTGCTAGGTTCTGCATACTTCGATTGTTAATGATTACCAGAGTATAGGTTGAGATAGAAAAAGAGTGAGTAGGTTAGGTGAGTCTTGGTCTGGAAGTTTAGAGGTAGAAATCCTTTGACAGTCTTCTGTGTTTTTCCTGGAATGACGATTTCAAGAAAAATATGGTAAATCCATCGATGGTTTCATTTTTGGGTTGAGAGACTAGAATTTGGAAATTTAAGTGGGAACATTAGGTTGGTTGAGTATGTGCCTAGTGTCAGTGTTATGGTTAGAGGTCGATACCTTGACGATTTGGTAGCAGGATTGTGTAAATGATTTCTTTTTAACTACGAATTCATATGTTATATTATTTAGCTATTCCATACTTGCATCAACCATGATAAATGTGGAATTTCTAAGTCGGTTTCTATCCTATCTTCATAATGGATTCCAGGGGAAAGGACATCGTAGCTAGAGAGGATAATCACGTGGGTACTTCCAGTGAGGATGATATAGATGCTTCAGCAGTACTGCGAAGTATAGTGTGGCAGGCTAGGAAGGAGAATTGGAGGGACTCTAGAGAAAAGGATTAGCCACCGGTTGGTCGGGGCTGCACTTTTCAGCAATTTACCCAGACAAATTCACCGATATTTGCAGGAGGAGCAAACCCGGTCGTAGCTGAAGATTGGGTTCAGGAGATTGAGAAACTGCTAGGTGTGCTGCAATGCACGAAGAAGCAGAAGGTGTGGTAACTTTTAAACTAGTGGGGGAAGCGAAGAGGTGGTGGAGATCGGCAAAGCTAAAGGAGGAACAGCGGCCAAGACCTGCGATTATTACTTGGAGCATTTTAGGGAGGTTTTTTTTTACAGATACTTCCCTACTACCACCCAAGAGGCTAAGGCAAAGGAGTTCTTGAATCTAACTCAAGGACACTTGACCGTACAACAGTATGCGACCAAGTTTATGGAGCTATCCTGCTTCACTCCATACATGATTCCGGACGAGTCGAAGAAGGCCCAGAGGTTTAAGAAGGATTTGAGGCAGGAAAAATCTTTGTTTAATTTTAACCTTTTAGAAAAAGATTTTTGGTTCTATTGTTGGGTTCCCTATGGTCATTCTAAGGTCGCCCTGAGCTCATCATCCACATCATGCATGTCATGCATTATTACAGATCAAATTATAAAATCAAATGCAATTACAATTGAAATGAAGAAATATCTTCTTTTTTCTTTGCTCTTCTGCATGGAATTCCCTTGAAATGCATGATCTTTAAGTCCATTTGATTTCCATTTTCCCGTATCCTATGTCTGTGCTAAAATATAAACCCGTTGACACACTAAGTGCACACATAAAATACAAATACATTGTCAGCATCAAAATAGGAATCGGATTTAAAAAGCTAACAAATTCAATGCATCACTAAAAGTGGCCTATTAGTGACGATTAAGTAACCGTCACTATTGGTATTGTATTAATAAATAAAAATAATTTATTTAACACTATTAGTGACGGTTTAGAAAATTCGTCACTAACAGCCAGTTATTTTTTATTTAAAAAATATAAAAATAATTTATTTAACACTATAAGTAATGGTTCAGAGGATTCGTCACTAATAGCCAGTTATTAGTGACGATTTTTAAAACCGTCACTAATAGTTTTTTTATTTAAAAATATAAAAATAATTTATTTAACACTATTAGTGACGGTTGAGAAAATTGTCACTAATAGCCAATTATTAGTGACGGGAAAAATCGTCACTTATAGTTTTTTTAATTTAAAAAATATAAAAATAATTTATTTAACACTACTAGTGACGGCTCAGAGGATTTGTCACTAGTAGCCAGTTATTAGTGATGGTTTTTAAAACCGCCACTTTTTATTTAAAAAATATGAAAATAATTTATTTAATACTATTAGTGACGGTTGAGAAAATTCGTCATTAATAAGTATTAGTAACCACAGTTATTGCAACTAATTCAAAATCGTCACTAATACTTATAAAACTGTTACTAATACTATTAGTGACGGTTTTATGATTATTAGTGATGGTTTTAATACGTTACTAATAAGCTTATTTTTTGTAGTGAATTATTTGTTATGTCAAATAAGAATAAACGAGAATCACGATTTTCAAATTCACGTCATCTTGTTCAATATGATGGCATGAGATTTTGTGCATTGCTCGTTAATTTTTACACAAAAAAAAAAATCATAATTAGGTGCAAATTGAATACTAAGATAAAAAATAATTTTAACAATTATTAGTTTAAAAAAGCATTAATAATAATTTTCTTAAAAATTGTTAGTTTCCGCCATAAAATATTGTTTTATAACTCTAAAATACTAAAACATTAGAAAGAAACTAATAATAATAATTTTTATAAAATTTTAAATTGATCACCTATCGCAATCAAGATTTTAAATCCATTAATGAAATTAGATATTTTTAATTTTAATATTTTATGTCCTTGAAATTAATCGCTTCTCAATTTTTATAAATAAATTTCTAATCTTTATAAAATTTTTACCATTATGATATCCATGCTTAAAGCTAGAGGTGAGCATTTGGTCGGTTTGGTGAATTCGGTTAATTAACTGAATTAACAAAAAATTTTCAGTTAAAAAATCTCATTAACCGAACCGACCAAAATTCCATATTTAACCAAACTCAAAACCAACCGAACCGAATTTTGTTTAAATCGGTTAATTGATTTTAACCGACTTAATATTTTAATATATATAAAATATATATTTTAATATATATATATATATAATATAATATAAATAGTATAAATAGTATATATATACAATTTTAATATGTATAATATATATATAAATAAATACAATTTTAGTATATATATAATATATAAAATATTTTAATATATAACCAAATTAACCAAACTCAAAAACTAAATCAAAAACCGAAAATTGAAATTCAACAAAAATGAAGACTGAACCGAATATAATTTTAACCGAATTGAACCGATCGAATTTACTTGATTAATTCGGTTAATTTGGTTTTAACCGAATTATGATCACCCCTACTTAAAGCTGTGAACCAAATTGATTTTTTTATGTGATAACTAATTAATTAATCTAGTCATGATATTTTATTTTCAAGATATTTTTGGATATATTTAATATAATGATGTCATGTATTGCTATTTCGAACTTATTTAAGGTTCATTTGTCTGGTCAAAGAATGAATAAGTGATGATCACGATATCATTACACTGACTCAATTTGGATACACTTAAAAATAACACAATATTTGTATATTGTTGTAAAATATATATATTTATGTGGATAACTATCTAGATAATAGGTTACAACCTTTGGTATTCCCACATAATGGTTTATTATGTGGTTAACCTTTGAGATGCTAATGTATTTGCTAATATAGGACATGCTTTACAACAAAATGAGACAATAAGATGATCAGCAACATCAAGTTCCTGAAGAACTAGACTGTTGAATTTCTATAACTTCAAATTTTTCTCTTTTATTTTATTTACAACACGTTATCAGCATGATCAAGTCTCTAATGGTATAGTAAGTTTCGTTGGTATTATTCTAAGGTAAGAATATTGTTTCCTTTAACATTTGTTATCTATATAACTTTAATTTTTCGTCAAACTATATTTATATGTTAACTATATCTCTTATTTTGAGTACGTATCCTTAAATATTTTTATGTTGGGATATATGTGAGAATAAAATTTCTATTTAATATTTACCTAACTTTGAATTTTTATTTGTTTTCAAAGTGAATTTATGATGTCAAACCTCACAAAACTTGAATTCGTTGCCCTTAATATTTCTAGAAGAACTTATCTGCCATGGGTACTTGATACTAAGATTCACCTTAATGTTATGAATCTTGGAAGTACAATTGAAGAAGGAAACCAAACATCCCTGCAGGATCGCGTAAAGGCAATGATTTTCCTTCAACACCATTTACACGAAGAATTGAAAATTGAGTACCTTACTATTAAGGATCCATTAGTCCTTTGGAACAACTTAAAGGAAAGATATGAACACCAAAAAAGGGTAATTCTTCTAAAAGTTTGATATGATTGGATACACTTGTGACTGCAAGATTTTAAAATTATAAGTGAATATAATTCAGTCTTGTTTAAAATTAGCTCTCAATTGAAGTTATGTGGAGAAAAAATTACCGATGATGATATGTTAGAAAAAACATATTTGACTTTTCATGCCTCTAATATGCTCTTGCAACAGCAATATCGAGAGCGTAGATTTATAAAATATTGTGAGTTAATTTCTTGTTTACTTATGGCTGAACAAAATAATGAGCTTTTATTGAAAAATCATCAATATCGTCCAACTCGCTCAACACCCTAAAGTGAATGTGGCTTTTTTCTCAAGGTCGTGGACGAGATCGTGGTCGTAAAAGGGGTGGTGGTAGGAAAAATTGTTGGACCCGTGATGATCATCCTTCAAAGTTTGAAAGCAAAGGTACTGAAAAGACTCAAAGGAAATGGGTAAAGAATAAAGAAAACTCTAAACAAAATAACAAAGTGCAAAATAATGACGATATTTGTTATAGGTGTGGAACAAAAGGTCATTGGTCTCGAATATATCACACTCTTAAACACCTAATTGATCTTTACAAGGCATCATTAAAAGGAAAAGGAAAAAATGTTGAAGTGAATTTGTCTGAACCCATTGATGCTAAGTATGAGTCTCATTTGGATGTTGATTTTGATGTTTCTGATTTTTTTAAGAATTCTAGTGGCAAAATTGATCATTTGATTGGGGATGGAAATATTAAATTATGTTCATGTTTATGTTATTTTGAAAAAATTAACTTATGTAATTTTTTTTTTATTAAAAGTTTTACATATAATATGCTTGGTAATATTTTGTTATCTTTCCTAATTCTTAAATATTACTTTTCATTTACTAAATCATATAAAATAAACTTGATAAAATGGGGGATGACATATGTTCAGTGGACAGTGGCACGAATCACACAATTCATTGTGTTAAAAAATATTTCTTGCAATTAACATTAGTTAAAATTAATGTTAGTACAATATCTGACTCTACAAAGGTAATAGAGGGCTATGGAAAAGTTCACATTATGTTTCCAAATGGGACAAAATTGTTGTGACAACCTGCTTAATTTTCACATTTTTTTTTTATATAATAAAATCAATATCACAAATCCCAGCTCAGCAAATCATAATTCACCTGGACCCGTGGGTACCAGGAATAAATCAGAACATGTAACGGAAGCCTAAGCAATAGGAAATATACAATCATATACATCTCATTATACCATACATCACAATACCAGAGTTACTACAATCAGTGTATATATATACACAACACTCAATCCAAAAAAATATCTTAGGGCCATTTCCAAAAAATACAACGACCCTATCAAAATATTAACCCTTCTGGAAGGGCAGATCTACCGTACTAGATCCGCGGGGCTATACCCGCTCTCCTATCAGGGGCTCCTGAAAAGTTTATAAAATTTGGGGTAAGACACCTCTCAGTAAGGGAAATAAACTAATACCAGTGTGTGGCAACATGAGTATTCTGTGTCATACATATACCATACAGAACATATTCAGTAAGTTGTTATGTCAGATCTGGGAAAACATATATATCATCAAAACATGGCAGAACATACTGCATTCATAAACATATTTCATCTCATATAATAATAATAATAATAATACAAAAACATTCCTAGTAAGTTAGCTGGCTGTTGTCATGTATTACCCCCACATGACTGGGTTGTGTTGCCCGAAGGCGGGACCTGACAATGGTTGGCCGACCACTGCCAAGTCAAAAGTACAGTCTATAAGTCTGATGGGTCTGCCAGACCTGGTCCGTACACCAGGGGTGCTCACACACTTCTTAAAAACCACATCAACTATCCAATCTCACACCACTCCGTACAGCAGCGTTAACACAAATATCATGATCACGAATACCATAGACATAACAACGGTACTGTGCAAGTGCTAGCCTAGACCAAGCCAACTAGGTTCTGATACCATATAACATATACTGAAACTGTGATACATGAATATTTTATATCATTTATTACCAAATCAATCATATCATTTTGCATATATATACGTATATCATGAAAAATCATCGGCCCGTACGCCGGTATTTCATATTTTACCATAGCTCAGCCCGTACGTCGACAAATCATAACACAGCCTGTACACTGGCAAAACATTTCCATAGTTCGGCCCGTACGCCGGCAAACATATCCATAGCTCAGCCCGTACGTTGACAAATCATACATATAGCTCGGCTCGTACGCTAGAAAATCATACACATAGCTCGACTCGTATGCCAGCAAATATATCAAAATCTCGGCCCATATACCAATTTTTCATTATAAAAATCTGTATCATAACCACATTTCCAAAAAACAGTATTTCGTAACAATTTCTACTCATGCCACATTGAACAGGTTTTTCATATATTCAACATACCATCATTTTCAACAGTGTTTTCTAAAATATAAATCATATATATGAACATATTTACTTTCTTGAAATCAAATGCTATATATATATATACATACATTTTCTTAAAAGAACTAGTTTAGCTTATCCCCTTTCTTGATTCCTGAAAAGCCCCTAAGAAAATTTGTCCCGCATCCGCAGGTTTTCCCGTTCAATACCCTGGAAATGAAAACTTCCAGTACTAAACTTTAGTATTTTTACGCGTATATCACTTTCTACAACTGTCAAATAATCAAATACTGAGTAGAAAGCCTTACCCTGGATTTGGAATGGTTTCCACCTCAGCCCCATCGACGATCCGCTCTGACAGACTTGCGGAGAACTTTCCCAAGGGCATCGTGGTGGCTTCAGATCGTCAAACCAGCGAAAATTCGGCTTGAAATAGAAGAGAAAAGGTGGAGAAACCAAAGGGTAAGAGAGAGAGAAACTCTGCGTCAAAAATTTCGTCCAAAATTGAACTTTAGGCCTATTTAAACTGTGGCTTTCGTTGATGAGCTACATCACCTCGTCAACGAGGTCAATACGAAATTCGTCAACGAACTCTCCCCTTCGTTGACGAAATTCAGAAACCCCAAAATCATCTCCTCAGTATTTCCTCGTCAACGAGCCACGTCACCTCGTCGGCGAGCCCAACTATATTTTCGTCGACGAATTCCAACCCTCGTCGATGAGCTCCTGTTATACCATCGTCAACGAGTCCCCAATATTCATCGATGAGGAGCTGAAAAATTCTTCGAGATTTATCCTTTCCAAAATGCAATGTCATTAACTGCCTCCTTCTGTTTCCGGTTTTCATTTCCCTTTCTTTTATTATTTAAATACCATTATCCTTTGGGTCGTTACAATTGTATATTGATGATGCGTTGTATTCTAGTAGATCCCGAAGAAATCTATTAAGTTTTAAAAATATACGTCGCAATGGATATCATGTTGAAATCAAAAATGAAAGAGATATAGAATATCTTTTTTTTACATCTACAGTTTCAAACCAAAAGATCATATTAGAAAAATTTTCAAGTTTTTCATCTAGCCTATAGTTTACAAAAATAAGGATGGTTAAATCAAATTTTATGCACCAGAAGTGCTCCGAGCCTATAAGTTTTATACTTTGGTATGATCATCTTGGCCATCCTGGTTCAACTATGATGCGACGAATCATCGAAAATACACATAAACATCCATTAAAGAATCAGAAAGTTCTTTTACCTAGCGATTATTTTTGTACTTCTTGTGCTCAAGGAAAACTACTTGTTAGACCTTCTCCATCTAAACTATCTTTAGAGTCTCCATTTTTTTGCAAAGAAAACAAGGAGATATTTGTGGGCCAATCCATCCATCTTGCAGACCATTTCGATATTTCATGGTTTTAATTGATGCTTCTACTCGATGGTCACATGTTTGTCTACTTTCAACTCGTAATATTGCTTTTGCTAAATTTCTTGCTCAAATTATAAAGTTAAGATCAAGTTTTCCTGATCATCTCATTCAGACTATTCGTTTAGATAACACAGGTGAATTTTCTTCAAAAGCATTTTATGACTATTGCATGTCAATAGGAATAAGTGTTGAACATTCTATTACACATGTTCATACACAAAATGGTTTAGTAGAATCCTTCATTAAGTGTTTACAATTTATTGCTAGACCTATGCTTATACGATCAAAGCTTCCTGCATCTTCTTGGGGTCATGCTATAGTGCATGTTGCATCTTTGATTACAATTAGACCAACTGCATATCACAAGTTTTCACCTTCACAATTTGTGTTTAACCACCAACCTAATATATCTCATCTTAGAATTTTTGGTTGCGCTGTATATGTTCCTATTGCACCTACACAACGAAGTAAGATGGGACCACAACGTCGTCTTGGTATTTATGTTTGTTTTGATTCTTCTTCTATCATTAGATATCTTGAACAACTAACAGGTGATCTTTTAGAGCAATGTTTCTAGATTGTCAATTTGATGAATAAGTTTTTCTGTCATTAAAAGAAGGAAAAGGTAAAGGATTAAAAACACAAGAAATTTGTTGGAACACACCAACTTTGTCTAATCTTGATACACACACAAATCAATGTGAACTTGAAGTTCAAAGAATAATTCATTTGCAAAATGCTGCAAATCAATTGCTAGATGTTTTTACAGACACCAAAAGGGTCACTCAATCACATGTTCCGGCTACAAATATTCCTACCAGAATTATTGTTCCTGAAGAAAACCCAATGGGAATAGTAGCTAATGAATCTAAAGTGCGCCAGAAGCGTGGTAGACCAATTGGTGCAAAGGATACTGTTCCTCAAAATAAAAAGGAAATGAATAAAAGTAACACTCCAAAAGAGTTCATTAACACTCAAGAAGAGGTTAAAAGAAATATAGATCAAGAATTCCATATTTCCATAAAAGCAACACTAGAAGTGGTTCCAGTACCGGAAAATTATGACATCTTATCAAAATTTGAAAATATGCGAAGAAGAAATGAAGTTGTTGTTGACAATGTGTTTGCATATGCAATTGCTTCATAAATTATTAATGATAATGAGTCTGAGCCTCAAACTGTAGAAGAATGTCGATATCGAAATAATTGGCCAAAATGGAAAGAAGCAGTACAAGCTGAGCTAGACTCATTAGCCAAACGTAAGGTATTTGAACTAGTAGTCCAAACTGTTGACCTTATAGGTCACGCCTGGTTTTGATAATGATAAATACTCATTATATCTAATGGGTGTTTGGGGTTATGTGTAGGAACTCAAATTGGCAGATCAAGATGCACATAGAGAAAGTGAAGAGTCAAGACCCAATCATTTTATGTTGTAATATATTTCTTTGATGTAAAAGGTCTGTAATAGTAATTAGGGCTTATGACTTGTAATAATTGCATGCATTACCTGCATGATCTAATAGGTAAGCTCATAATGACCTTAGAAAGACCTTAGGGATTCGATCGACCGACACCGAATTTTTTTGGTGTCTACAAAAAGACCTAGAAAAGACCCTAGGACACTCACCCTTGCACTTATATATGTTAGGCACATTGAATAGGGTGTTTGAGAATCAAAACATGACCAAAATGCACACTTTGAGCACTTTCGGTCGACCAACCCATACAATTCATTCTACCCCGGTTGACCGAATCCGGTCTGGGTCAAAAAGTTGACTACAGCTCGGTTGATCAAACTTTTGTAGTTCAAAATGGCCCAGTCGATCGAACCTTTTTGAAGTCAATAGTTTGACTTTTTGGTCGATCGAAAAGAATTTGTATACCACCAACCTGGTCGACCGAGGGTCCTCGAGAGTTGTCCCAACTATCTGGTCAACCGAAAGCCTCAGTTCATTTTCTCCTGGTCGACTGAACTGGGCGAATTGAAAAAATTGCCTTCTCCTAGTCGACCAACCATGCAGTTCAAAAATGGCCTGGTCGAGCGAACCATATGAAGTACGGTCGACCAAAAAGGTTGTTGGTCAACCGAACCTCTCGGGTTGCCCTATTTTTTACCATGGGTAAAATATTTTAAACAGGGTCAATTATTTTAAAATGATTTAAAACTTTCCTAATTATTCCCAATAGGTCCCTAACGGTTATATTTCAAGGGGTGTCTACAAATACCCCCTCATTTGGGATAATTAGTATGAGATTAAAAAAATATTGATTAAGAGAAATTCTCTGAAAATCCCAAAACCTATAATACTCATATCCAATCCTCATTCACTCATGCTTACCTTCTTTGATTTATTATATTCTCTGTAAGTTGATTGAGTGTTTATATTAATAGGTTTGCTCTCTCATTCATGTTTGATTGATTTATTTTTATTGAGAGCTAAACTTAAGTATTCTTAGGAGATTTTGTTAATAAGTCTATCCTAAAAAGACTTTCATTTGATCTTCTAGTATTACACCTTCATTGCAACATCTTGAGAAGATTGTATTTGTTTTTGGTTGCAAAATATTTTCAAAATACTTTAAAATATGTAGTGTGTTTTATCTTGATAAATCTTTGAAGAGATACTTGTTTGTGTGAGAAAAATCTTTGTTGCAATATTCATTGATTTATATCTCTAGTTGAATACAAAGATTAAAATCTTTTTGCAAACCAAACTTATACATTGCTAGAGTTTCATATATATATATTGTTTGGTTGATATCCTTGTTTGAGCACTTAGATTGAATACATTTTGTGACACAAAGATTATACTGGTTTGCACTCTCATGCACTGATTACACCGATAGTAAATCTATTTGAGAGTAGACATCTTAAGACCACATTGAGCTTACATATTAAATCATCTTGTGGTGTATGTGACTGAGCGCATTTGGGTACTTATTTGCTTTACACGAAAACACAATCACTGTACCAATCTTGTTGATTAAGAAAATACTGTTGTTTTTCCAGGCGTGGCCTGAAGAGGGAGACTATTCCTTTGAAATAGTCTCGAATTGGCTTAGACCCGATAAAGAAAGCTAGGTGCGCTATTCTGTTAAGGCGAGTAGGTTGAGGTTAACCCCACTAATTGACTTGGTTATTAAGGTTGAGGTCAACCCTGTGCTAATTGACCTAGTTGTAATCGGTACCGCTCCACCCTAAAGTGAGCCTTTAGTGGAATCCTTGAGCTTGCGAGCTTGAGGCGGGGATGTAGGCACAGTTAGCCGAACCCCGATAACATATCGTGTGCCTTATTTATATTTTTGCACTTTATATTTATCGCACATGTATGTTATGGGGTGAATGATGCATATGACTTAATTTCCACATTATATTTATCTACGTATTTGGAAATTGCATAGACAGACCCTAGGTTGTGTATATACTGTTGTTGGATAGATTAACTTAGAAGAAAAAGTTTTAAATTCCAATTCACCCCCCCCTCTCTTGGAAATACACCAATTCTAACACAAACACCTGAGAATGTCAAACCTGTTGGGTATAAATGAGTTTTTGTACGTAAAAGAAAAGAAATGAATGAAATTGTGAGATACAAGGCGTGTCTTGTAGCACAAGATTTGTCCCAAAAGCCTGGTATAGATTATAATGAGACATATTCCCCTGTTATGGATGCAGATACTTTTAGATTTTTGATTAGTGTAACGGTTTCTGAAGGACTTGACATACGCCTCATGGACGTAGCAACAACTTACTTGTATGACTCATTGGATAATGACATATATATATATATAATCCCTAAAGGATTTAAAATGTCTAAAGCATATAATCCAAAACTACGGCAATGTATTCTGTTAAATTACAAAGATCATTGTATGGATTGAAGCAATATGGACGAATGTGGTACAATCATCTAAGTGAATATTTGTTGAAAATTGGATATGAAAATGATCTTATTTTTCATTGTGTTTTCATTAAGAAGATAAATTCTAGATTTGCTATAGTTGCAGTTTATGTTGATGACATAAACATAGTAAGAACTCCATAAGAGATCTTATCGATTGCTGACTACTTAATGAAAGAATTTGAAATGAAGGATCTTGCGAACAAAAAATTTTGTCTTGGTTTTCAAGTTGAACATTTAACAAGTGGAATTCTTATTCATCAATCATCTTATATAGAAAAAATCTTGAAACAATTTTATATGGATAAATATTATCCATTAAGCTCCTCGATGGTTGTTTGTTCACTTGATGTGAAAAAGGATCTTTTTCGTCCTCGACAAGATGATGAAGAAATCCTTGGTCTTGAAGTACCTTATCTTAGTGCAATAGGAGCACTCTTGTATCTTGCAAATTGCACTAGACCAAATATAACTTTTGCGGTAAATTTGCTGGTAAAGTTTAGTTCTACACCAACTCAGAGACATTGGATTGGAGTAAAACATATCCTTGGTTATCTCCGCGACACATCTTATATGAGTTTGTTTTACCCAAAGGGAGTAAATTCAGAGTTGAAAGGATATGCTGATACTAGATATCTTTCTGATCCTCATAAAGCTTGATCAAAAATAGGCTATATCTTTACATGTGGTGATACTATTATCTCATGGCGATCTATAAAGCAAACGATCACCGCTACATCTTCAAACCATTCAGAAATATTGGCAGTTCATAAAGCAAGTTGTGAATGTTTATAGTTAAGAACTATAATCCAACACATTAAAGGGAAAAGTGGATTATCATTGAAGAATGACACGCCAACAATATTATACGAGAACAATATAACATGTATTGCACAAATCAAAGGTGAGTACATAAAAGGTGATAGGACTAAACATATTTCACCAAAGTTCTTTTACACTTATGAACGCCTTAAGAAAGGAGATGTTGACATTTGAAAAATTCGTTCAAGTGACAACTCAACAGATCTATTCACAAAAGCATTGTCAACTTCAATTTTCAAGAAGCATGTACATAACATTGGAATGCGAAAACTTAAGGACATTTCTTAAATGATTGAATTTTTTAAGGGAAGTATGAATATTGTACTCTTTTTCCTTCGTTAAGGTTTTGTCCCATAAGGTTTTCCTTAGTGAAGGTTTTAACGAGACATATTCATAGTGTATAGTCATCTGAGGGGAAGTGTTGTAAACATGTATATTTATGTGGATGACTATCTAAATAATAGGTTACAACCTTTGGTATGCCCACATAATGGTTCATTATGGGGTTAACCTTTGGGATGTCAATGTATTTGCCTATATAAGGACATGCTTTACAACAAAATGAGATAATAAGATGATCAACAACATCTAGTTCATCTAGTTCCTGAAGAACTAGACTATTGAATTTTTATAACTCCAAATTTTTCCTTTTATATCATTTACAACATATATTGGCTAGTTAATTTATACAAGAAACTCTTCCACGTATGACCTGAATATTGGGAAAATAAATATATCATTAATTAAGAACTATTATGATTATCATCTTGTACGTAACTTAAAAGTTGAAATTTCAATTCATCACCTATCTCAATCAAGATTTTTATCACCTTACTCCAATTTTTTTATAAATAATAAAAAAATCAATCTCTCATAAAAGAGATTAATATAAAATTTATTATTTGTTAAGAATTTCACTTGTGAATTTGTGCCGCATTAGAAAATTAGAGTGGATGATAAGTGCTTATATACATGGTTGGGCCCAAGATCCAATAGACGTAAACTTTTGGGTCAAGTTGGTGTTCACCTATGTGAATCAAGCCCACCCATAGGCTCATCCGGTCCTAACAAGTGGTATCAGAGTTGATGGTTCGTAACTCTGGGTTAGTAACATCGTAAAAGTCAAGACGTGAAACTAATTATCCTGACGTACTAATAGTTGGAGGACCAAGTGTGTGACCAAGGCCAATAAGGATCATCTAGGCCTGAAATGGATCCGAATAAGGTAAAGACGTGGGAGGTAGGATTGGTTCAAAGGCACGTGGAATACAATCTGAGGCACGTAAGACGCTAGTGGTAAGACCCACTTGAGCAACTGTTGGGGTATTGAGCTTACTCTCATAAATGAGATGATTTCCGTTCAAGGGGGAGCGATAGGAACTCACTAGTGAGGGGGAGATTGTTGAGAATTCCACTTGTGAGCTTGTCCCACATTAGAAAATTAAAGTGGATGATGAGTGCTTATATATATGGTTGGGCTCAAGATTCAATAGGCTTAAACTTTTGGGTCAAGTTGGTGTTCACCCATATGTATCAAGCCTACCCATAGGCTCCTGCGGTCCTAACAATATTGATAATTGATTTTTTTTAATAAAATATTCTTATAAAGTAATGTTAATATGAACATATTAAGAGTTATACCTTCATGAAAAACACTTAAAAAGAACAGTTCTTTCATGTAGAATTCAGAACGGGCTAATCACAAGTTGTTGTAGTAATTTTTGGTTGTACACATTTTTAATAAGTTAGTTTTTTTTTTTTTTTTTTTTTAAATATTTATTTTTTGGCCACTATAGATTTATTTTTAATCGTTAGTGTACTGTCTAAATTGTTATAATTCCACTCACTACATACATTAAATCGCTACAATTTTGTTTAATGTGTATATGATGTTAGCCCCAAGGTTTCATTAACCATGTTTTGATGACAACAAACTATTTTGGTTTAATAAATTTGTATTTAAAAATATGATTTTACAAGTAGTCATTTAGAGTTGAAGGAGCTAGAGAGTTGAGATTAGTTTTTAAAAACTTAAATTGTGTAATTTGTATTCTATTCTTCATTGTATTGAGTTTTATTGTTAAATCTACAAAAATATTAAAGACATAACACTTTTGGACTTAAATTAACAAAAACCATTCAAAAAGATATCAAACTAGGCCTTCCAACCGCCGCGCGAGGGGGGGGGAGTCGACCAGCCAAAGGGCGATTGACTGGTCTAGGCAAAAGTTAGAGGCAGTCAATTAGTCTGCCAAGTTTTGCATGCAATGGTATGGTTTTTCTCTTTAATGACTAATGTCAGGTCGATCAGCTTCCAATAAGCAGTCGTCCAACTTTACCAATAAAACCTTCGTAATTGGCATAAAAACAATTAATTTTTCTCTAAACCCTAAATATATGCTCATTTAAGTCTAAGAAAATTATATTAAGCACTCTAAACTAATTTATCAAGTGTCAAAGCTTTCTCTTAAAAATTCTTTATGTTCTCAAATTTGCTCATTTTTAAGAGAAATTTTGAAAAACATAAAATGTCAGTTCTTCATTTATTCATTCAAAGTTTTATTTTGAATTTAAATTTGTAAATACATTGAGAAAATTCTCAAGTATATTCTTGAGAGAGTGAACAAAGGCTACATTCTTCCTTTCCTACTCTTCTTTATTTAAATTGTTTTTTGTTAGTATGAGGCCTACATTGATTTACAATGATTTAGAATTTTTAGTGTTCACATTAAAAAAATATAGTGCCCAAGATTTTAAACAATTAAAAACAGTGACCTAAAGTCCACTTATCTCATTGATTTACTTAATATTTTTTTTATATATATCTTTAAACATGCCGGTACTTTTAAATTATTAGGCATGATTGTTCCTTCCCCCCCCCCCTCTCCTTCAAAGCCAAGTTCACAAATTGATTCAATATAAAACACTCCAACACTTAATTTTATTCAAAAAATTCTTATCATGTGTTTGGAAAGTTTTTTTAAACTTTTATTTTGAGGATATAAAAGGAGATTCTCTCGTAATTTGTAAACATACCTCTCATTTGTAGAGTTACAAATAATATTTATACTTTAAGGTATTTCTAATTTGGCCAAATTGTATTTTTTTGAAAATAGCGGATTGATCGTCGGCACCCAAGGACATAAGTAATTTTGTACTAAACTTCGTAAATTCTTGTATTGTTCTTTATTGCTATTTTTTATTATTAGTTTCTATATTACTTTAGTTTTATTATATATTCAATAGCAATAGTTGTTGTATTAGGGTTTAGCACAAGTGGGGTGTTCGATACAATAAAGTGTAAGGTGATTAGACAACATAACCTAATAATTTCTTCTTAGATTTTAATCAATCTATTTTTCCTTCAGGGTTGTTACTATAAATTAAATTATGCACTAATTATTTTTTATCTTTTTTTAATTGATAAAAAATTACTAAAAGCCAAATTTGATTTTAGAAATTTATTTATTCAATGCTAAGCTTTCATTAATCTCTCTTCGATATGCACAAAAATTTGAAAGAGCCATTTAATTATTAAAATCACTACTCATTAGCCTGCTCTAGAAAATGGGCAACTTCTAGAACACAATTATTATCCTTTCATAATACATGTCTTCAATTGAGGGTACAAAATTTCTATAGGTTGGATGTTCTAACAATCTTAGAACTAAGACGGCAAGCTTTTTATAGAGAAAAAATAAATAAATAAATTCACCCCCTCCTCTCTTAAATGTTATAACTTGAAATTTATTAAGTAGAGAGCATGCAAAAGTTGAGAATAATTTTTGTTTTATTACTATTGGGTAAATGCTTATAATAAACACAAGAATTTATTTTCAAATTTCACAACCAAATTATATAAAATATTATAAATAAAGTATGCATTACATATTCTATTAAAATATTTGAATTAATTTTGGTTGACGTTAAACATTAATAATCGAGTGTTCATTATTGAAAGTTGTGAACGTGAATAATCTTATAAAGTTTGTAAAATTTGCTAGGAGAGATTAATGTTTTTTTGTTACAAAATATTAAATTTGGTCCGCAAAAGAAAAGGAGTTTTTAAAAATTAGTTGGCACCATGTGAAAAGAGTTATTATAAACAAAAAGTTAATTTTGAGTATTTAAAAAAATAAAAATTGTAAGTGCCTAAAATATCTAAAATGAACAAAATGGATGTCGTTTCTATTGCTAATTAGAGGGAGTTTATATGGTTATCGATAATTTTTTTCAATTAATTTTGTAAAAACCTTTCAAGCATACAAGTAATCTTTAGTTTTAATATTTACAACTCATGAATAGGGGACTAAGTAATTTCTACAACAATTTTAATTAGTTCATTTTCATTATTTTCTTTTTAAAAGTTCATTTTAAAAGTCACGGGCCAAACTAAGGTTAAGAATATTGGTAGCAATGTATTAAGGCTCCTAAAAATAATTTTTAAAATTGATATACCCCAAATATATCACATACCCCAAAGAGGAGGCATGTACCTAGCATTAATGGGGAAAATCAACTACAAAGTCAATCGCTCGACCAGAGCCATTGATGCCAACCATATATTGACCGAAGTGACCCACGCTCGTGCTGTAATGATCAAAGTGATCCACGCCAAACGCTATAAATGACAGATCTACCAGGGTCAAATGTAGCCAAAATAAAAGGGGTACTATAGAGAGGTTAAGGTATCTCATTCTAATCCAATTTCACTGTTGCTTACAACCTCTCTTAAAACACTCCCTTACTTAGGCATCGGAGAGATCCCCCGGAGTACACCCCGGGTCCTCCAAGCCGCGTTTGTTTTTATCCTTTTCAGGTGATCAGGATTGAAAAGCTCGCCAAAGGTTAAATCGACATTTTTGGCAGCAACAGTTGGCGCCGTCTATGGGAACCCTTCTAGGAGGTTTTAAATTTTTTATTCTCGATCCCTGCATCATGAAAACAACCACCAATTCCAAGTTCGACCCTGCTGCGGGTGATCAATCACCCCAGTTCGTTCATTCTGCACCCGGAGACCGTTTGGGTGTGACAAGGGAAGAATTTATTATCTTCCAAAGGAGAATGGAAGCCTCCCAGAAGAAGATGGAGGACATGTTCAACATGCTTTTACAGCAAATGAGTCATGGAGAACTTGCCCCCCGCCAGGAGCTGGTTGATCCTGACTTATAGGAGAAAGCGGAAGACCTGAAGGAGAGTAATGGAAAAACCAACCCCACAAAGAAGGTGGAGGACGCAAAGAGCATGGGAGTCAATGAACAACTATTGAACGAACCAAGGGAGAGGATCAAGAAGGTTGACCAAGTAGAAAAGATGATGAAGGAGGCTCATTCCAACCCATCCTGCAGGGAGACCTCGTTGAAGTCTTTAGATCCACCCTTCATCAAAGAAGTGATGGAGGTCCCGTTGCCAAGTAAGTTCAAAATGCCTGCCTTAGAAAGGTATGAAGGCTCGACCAACCCAGTTGATCACCTAGATATCTTTAAGGTATTAATGCAACTGCAAGGCACGTCAGATGCTATCATGTGTCGTGCATTTGCCGCCACACTTAAAGGGAATGTCAGGGCATGGTACCGAACCCTAAAACCCGGATCCATCAAATCCTTCTCTAAGATGGAACAACAATTTTCTGGACACTTCATCAGCTGTCGCAGGATGGCAAAGACGTCAGCTCATTTGTTGAACCTAGTCCAAGGAGAAAGGGAAACATTGAAAAAATTCATACATCACTTTGTCGCTGCTACCTTAGAGATTAGCAACTTGGATTATGGTGTAGTATTGGAAGCCTTAACCACGACCCTCCAACTTGGGGACTTCTTGTACTCCCTAGGAAAAAGGCCTCCAGCCGACATAGGGGAACTAATGGCACGAGCACAGAAGTATATCGATCTGGAAGAAGTAATGGACACAAGGAGAGATTGAGTTGTTTTGAAAAGAAAAAGCTTGAGGGATATGGGGGAGGCCTCCAAAACAGGGAAGAAGCAAGATAGTAGCAAGCGGAAAAGCAGCCCAAGGGGGTTAGGACATACAAGTAAGTTCTAGTTCTACACTTCCTTAAACGTCTCGCGAACCAATGCCCTAAGGGGCTCTAACCTAATCTAGCATGCCCGGAAAGGAGATTATTTCATAAAATTGCACCTCTGTCAGTCATATCTTCGAACATTTTGTGTGCCTCAATTAAATTATCAAGCTTTGAGTACATATTTATAAATGCATTCTCTGTCTTGCTACTCGATTTCAACACAAAAGATGAACACAACTCATTAGGTAAAAGAAAATATGCCCAATTAACGAGCAATGCTCGTGAGGCCAGAAGACTACCCAACAAATGTGAGCAGCTCATTAAGAAAAATCGGCCCAACTGATGAGCAATGCTCATGAGGTCAGAAGACTGCTCAACAAATAAGTACATCTTATTAAGAAAAATCGGGCCAACTGACGAGCAACGCTTGTGAGGCTAAAAGACTGTCTAACAAATGAGCGCAGCTTATGCATAGCTCATTAGGCAAAATCGGCCTAATTGACGAGCAACACTTATGAGGCCAAAAAAGCTGTTTGACAAGAATTCCCCACGAAGGGCAATTCGGCAAGAATGCCCCACTAAGGGCAGCTCGGCAAAAATGCCACCAGAAGAGCAGTTCGGCAGCTTGGCAAGAATGTCCATATAGAGCAGCTTGGCAAGAATGTCCATCAAGAGTAGCTCGACAAGAATATGCATGAAGAGTGGCTTGGAAAGAATGCCCATGTAAAGCAGTTCAGCAAGAATGCCCATGAAGAGCAGCTCGACAAGAATGCTTATGTAGAGCAACTCGAAAAGAATTCCAAATGAAAAGTAGCTCGGTAGCTCGGTGAGAATGCCCATGAAGAGCAGCTCGGTAGCTCAGCAAGAATGCCCGTGAGAAGCTCGGCAAGAAAGCACATGAAGAGCGGCTTGGTAAGAATGCGCATAAAGAGCGACTCGATAAGAATGCCCATGTAGAGCAATTCGACAAAAATGCCTATGTAGAGCAGCTTGGCAAGAATGTCAATGTAGAACAGCTTGACAAGAATTCCCATGAAGAGTAGCTCGGCAAGAATGCCCATGAAGCTGCTTGACAAGAATGCCCACGAAGAGCAGCTTGGTAGCTCAGCAAGAATTCCAAATGAAGAGCAGCTCGACAGCTAGGTAAGAATGCCCACGAAAAGCAGTTCGGCAGCTCGGCAAGAATTCCAAATGAAGAGTAGCTCAGTAGCTCGACAAGAATGCCCCAAGAAGAGCAGCTCGCTGGCTCGGCACGAATGCCCCAGAATGAGCTGCTCGGCACAAATGCCTTATGGAGACTTGCTCGGCACAAAATGCTTGACAAAGACCTGCTCGACATCATCATCTTGGGTGAGTCGAAAAACTCGGCTCGGCACGACTCGCACACAGAAGCATCGGCTTGAATAAGCCAACATGTTAGTACATTCAACTCGGCAAGCCACACCCAAATTCAGCTCGGCAAATTGGCTCAGAAAAACTGTGTATGCCTCCACCTCGGCTCGGCAAAACCGTGTACGCCTCCACCTCGGCTCGGACTAGTCGACTCACCTCGATTTTGACTTGGCAAAGCGAGGAGCGCCGCAAGATCGGCTCGGGTAAGCCGAGCACACCCCAAATTCGGCTTGACAAGTCGTAAATAAAGAAGTAGCTGAAGAGGGTGTTAAAATTTTTTTTTTCCCTAGGGGCCCTAAGAGACTCATCACTAAGCATTACAACTTAGTCTATGAGCGCTGCAGCTTGGGCCTTCGCTCCATGGACTAAGCTTGAGTAAGAAATCTCCCATTAAGAAGCCATGCATCAGTTCATCACCTGGATCAAACACAACTACGCTCTACAAAAGCCCAATAGGAACAATTTTCAAACTTTGGGAACATGGTTCAAAACTTTGAAACTAAGGGAGGGGGAACTGATATACCACAAATATATCACCTACCCTAAAGAGAAGGCATGTGCCCAACACAAATAGGGAAATCACCTACAAAGTCAATCGCTTGATCAAAACCATTGACGCCGGCTATATATGGATTGGAGTTATCCACGCCCGCGCTATAATGATCAAAGTGATCCACGTCAAGCACTATAAATGACAGATCTACCAGGGTCAAACCTGACCAGTATAAAAGGGGTACTATGGAGAGGCGAAGGTATCTCATTCTAACCTAATTTCACTATTGCTTATAACCTCTCTTAAAGTACTCCCTTACTTAGGCATCGGAGAGATCCCTTGGAGTACACCTCGAGTCCTCCAAGTTGCGTTTTTTTTTCGTCCTTTTCAGGTGATCGGGATCGGAAAGCTTGCCGGAGGTCAAATCGATATTTTTGGCAGCAACAAAAATTAAAATAGATATATAGTTTTAGGAAATGTAAAGACTCGTTCAATTATGGAATATTCTTAATTTTTACATTTTTAAAATTTTGAAAATATTAGAAAAATTTTAACTTTTTTTACAAATTTTTTAATATTTGCATTAGAAAGGTAGAAAATAAAGAATTTGTTCAAATGTGTAAATCAATTTTTATTTTTTTCTTCTAGATTTCAAATAATCACAAAAAAAAAAAATTGTCTTTTAATTTTTCAAAATATACCAAGTAATATTTGAAATCATGGATTGTTAGGGGTTGAATTTGAATTTGTGCATGGGAACATGAAATTCATATTTTAGACTTTGATTTATGTTTTGTGTGTTAGTCATTCTAAATATTTTCAACTACTTTAAATCTTTTTTCGCCCACACACTTATTGGTGGCTCAGTTGTAGAAAATATTTTTCATTTTTTAATTTTTATCTTTTCAAACAATTATAAAAAGTTTAACTTGTTTTTTAATTTTTTAAGATTCACATTAAAAAATAGAAACCAAAGAATTTGTTTAATTATGTAAAATATTTTTTTATTTTTTATTTCTAAATTTCAAAATAATCACAAAACAAACAATTTGTTTTTCAATTTTTTTAAAAAATATATATAAGGTAATTTTTGGAGTCATAGATTTTGAGACATGAGCTAAAAATCTAGAAAAATAAGCTTTTTATATAAATTTGGAAAATTAACAAATAATATATTATTTTTTAACTATTTAAAAATTAAAATTTAAAATAAAATTATTTTCGCAAGCATATAGTGTCAAGTTTATTTATTACTGTTTATTTATTTCATATAAATGTCTTATAAATAAAATATAGCTAATTTTTTTTATAATTTTTTAAAATAAAAAATAAAACAAAAAATGAAACCATTTTTCACAACTAAATGAGCTTTAAAAATTATTTTTTCCTTTTAACAACTCCTTTTTAATAGAGGTAACAAACAATTTTTGTAAGAATTTCAATCAACTCATTTTATTTAAAAGTTCCTTCTTGAAAGTCATGAGAATTAGGCTTGATTCATCTATTTGTGCTTTGCCTAGTGAATTATTAAAAATACGACAATGGACAAGTGGCAATATTTTTTATTCCCCGACTTGATGTTGTTTGGGTGGATTCGAAGGGTTTACTTGAGTACAAGTTTCAGGTCATTAAAAAAAAAAAAAGTCATAGGGAGCCAAACTAAGGTATGAATTTTATTTTTAAAAAGAAAAAAAAAATTGAATCGTAACTACACATAAAATACTTACGAATTGAGAAAAATATAATCAAATTTATCATTTGATTTGATCACGCTCTCGATAAAAATTTTCATTTTACTCTTTTTCTACCCACTGCATTCGATAAATCAAAACCAAAAATTCTCTTTCATCATCATCAATCGTGAACAGGGCTAAGCAATTTGCCAAAGCTGTAGGATGTAAAAATACATTAATAGGGTTTCAGCTCATTAGGATAGAGACAGGCAAAATAAAATATCAACTAGTTCTCCAATCATTCCTTCCACTTTAAAGGGAATCAAATCCACCTCGTGTGCTTATGCAGAAAATATAAAATTCATTAGGTCTAAAATTATTTTAAAAATTACAATATATATGCATGCCTAAGAATATCCAAAATAATGAGAACTAAAATTGCAGAGTTTATAGGAGAGTAGAAATGATAACAAAATCAAGTTATTTAAAATTGTAAAAATATTTTGATTCAGGTTCTATTAAATATAAAAATTGTAGAAACTTCTAGAAAAAAAAAAAAAAAAAACCAACTAAATTGCTTTATAATTTATATCAATTGATATAGATACAGATAAGGGTTGTTAGCCCAACGGGCAAACAAAATAAAAATAAAAACAAAAAAACTAGAAAGGGAGATTTGGTGAAGTCGGCCACGGCCAGCAAAAGACGGTAGCCACCATAATGTAGAGGATATGCACGGCAACCTTTGCCACCTGTACTTAACACGTGTGAATTTTACTACCTCAAACGTTTCTCTTACTTTTTCTCTTCCTATAATATTATTCATCTTGAATTCGTGACTATCTCGACCTTAGGTGGCAAAATTATAAAAAAGTTATATATGGTTAGGGGTGGTAAAATGGAGCAACGGGCGGGATTCGAACAAGTTATAAACAAGTTAGAGTTAAAAAGATTTGGATTCGGGTTCACCCATTTATTAACGGGTGACTATTATATAAATTTAAATTCGCCTGTTTAATAAATAGATCATCCATTTAAAAAAATATAGTTTTTTTATTTTAAAATTTGTTAAACATTTAATATAAAATGACATATTTTTGGTTTAAAAAAAAATACTTTATTTTATTTTTAAACGGGTCACCCAACGGGTGACTCGACCCGAACCCGCCTAATCCATTTAATAACGGGTCGGGTCCAAATTAACCTGTTTATAAACAGGTCAATTTGTACTAAACTCAAATCCTATTTAAAAGAGCGGATTACAAGTCACTAATTGAGTTTCGACCCGTTTTACTACCCCTACATGTGGCTTCTACTGGTTACCTTTTATTTTTATGGAGTGAAGTAAAATATGTATCAGTAAATTGCATAATTTAAAAATTTACATTAGAATGTGTGTCACTAGCATTAAAAACTTGTAAAATTAAAAATTTAAAGGAATCTATTTTCTCATGAGTTTCCTTCTCATTTTTGTTTCCTTTCCTATCTTCACCAAAATCTTTGATACAAATGAACCCATTACTTATAGGCATTTAATCTCTTGAGAGAACATATTAAGGCTTCGTTTTAACTTAAAAAAATATTAGGTAAAAAAAGAAAAATATAGAGGAATCCACATTATTAATGTGTAGTTTTTTTATACAATTTTTAATCATATTAAAATAAACTTTTATTTTTTATAATATTTAATAGAGGAGAAAAATATAAAAGAAATGATTTTCGTTTTTTTTCTTTTCCTAAGTAAAATCTTTAATTCAAATGGACCCTAAAAGACTCGCACTAGGAAAATGTGAATGACACACTTAGAGAGACTCTAACACACTTAATATATATAGTGTTAATCCTTATTTAAGTGTCAAAAATTACTTTTACACTTGTTTGAAAACTTGTATTTTATTCAAGTCTTAGATTTGAATTTATGTAGTTCTTCTAGATAAAATTCAATACAAAATTATATTGAATTTCATCCAAATCTATTTAAATTCAAAACCTCTTACCCCAAGCATGACCTTAAAAGTTACTGAAATCTTTCAAATTATTATTTTTTCTTTAATTGCAGGTGTTTAATGAAACTATGGACAGAGATTAAATTTAATTTTTAACACGAATAATTATATTATTATTGACAAATATTTAATCAAAAAATGAATAAAGTGCATGGAAGGAATCCTGTTTTAATAGAAGGTGCCACTGCCTCCAAATGGAGCAGTCCAAGATCACACCTCACTTAGGCATCCCACCTAATTTCAGCCACCTAAACATTAGAAAAGGTTACTAATTAATGACTCTCACATCCCAAAAGCCTGCTCTCATTTAAATTTCACTAATTGATTATTTGGGTTGTAGTTGTTTAATTGGTCTTCTCTAGTTATCGGTGACTTGCAAACAATTAATTTATCCAAATCTTAGATATAATAAATATGTATTAATTATATTTATTAATAATCATTATTAATTTCTTAGTCAATACAAATGTATTTTTTTTAGAGTTTTGTTTTTTAGACATTCCTAGGGTCCGGGTTGGCCGAACGTCTAACTAATGCACGGAAGTCATGTTCGTATTTCGGACTTTATCTGATCATTGAGACCTATGGGAAGGATGTTGATCTGTAGGTTTGACGTTGCACCAGGGGGTCCGAACGGTTTGTTGGTGCCTGAAATTCCTATGTAATAAAAAAAAAAAAACCTTTTACATCTAATCAAAACTCACTCTTTTCACAAGTGTAAAATTCTAAAAACTAGAAGCTGAGAAAAGTAAGCAGTCATCCAATAATTTTTTTTTAATATCAGCAAAAGTAATATATATATATATATATATTTCAAAACTAAGTCTATAAAAAATATCAAATTTTAACACTGCGTTTGAAAGTATGAATTGCGGATCTTAAATTTAAAATTTTATAAATTTATATAAATTACTATAATGTAAATTTAAATCTAATTTTGAAACAACAAGC
The DNA here is from genome assembly GCF_029873635.1 of Malania oleifera. Classification (NCBI taxonomy): domain Eukaryota; kingdom Viridiplantae; phylum Streptophyta; class Magnoliopsida; order Santalales; family Ximeniaceae; genus Malania; species Malania oleifera. The sequence goes on along the minus strand of NC_080429.1, from coordinate 32,905,051 downwards.
ATGTTTCCAATTTTCCTTTGTTTCTTTTTTTTTTTTTTGGGTGAGTTTTCAAAAGAGAAGCGACAAATAATATAAACACTATGGGAGGAATTTATTTATTAATGCGTAGACTTTGAGAAGGGCAAAAGGGTAATTAAGAATTACATGAAGGAGACAGTGGCGTGGATGACAAAGGGCTGACGTTGATAAAATGAAACCTTGTTTGGTAAGCGAGCTGATTTCGAGACATCATTGAGCGAGACAGCTTGTTGATAAAAAACACCACATCCTCTGGTGCGGTTCTATAAAAAATAATATCCACCGTCCAATTTAAATGCCTTCCCATGTAATGTACATCCGCATTTTTGTTTGATTCCGCCACCTACGAGATATTAGTTTAGCCCGAAATGAAAAGAAGTTATGATCCGGTGCGCTCGAGCCTAAAATAGAGGCAGAGGGTCAGACTGGGCTCCATCGATTCTTTGATGATCTACCAAGTTGAGCCCATCGGGTTTGGACGAACGGTAGAGATTTCCAGCTCGGGGAGAATGTTGATTTTTATGACGTATCGAATAAAAACCGGGATTGCCGGTGCTGGATATGTGTGAAATTTGGGATGCAGCACAGTTAGGAGACACGGTGGGGCCCAACTTAAGAATATCTGCAACTTAGTAATGGACCGACACAAATAATAAATATGTGAAGTTTATTTTGTATGTTAAGTTCGAAGCATTTCAATTAATATGAAATAGATAAAGGTTCTATAGGTAATATAAGTTTTATATTTTGGGTTCTTCAAATGTTATGTACACTTTTTTTTAATATATTTTATTTAAAGTTTATAGTTCTTGCTCCAAATATCGAGTAATAATAATTATTTTTAAAATTTGATGACAAGAATGTCTATTTGTATATTAATTTATATTTTCTAGAATGATAGTGACTTTTATATATTATTCCTTTTCCACCAACTATCGATAGTATTTTCTTCTATTAAATTAAAAATTATTAACTTTTTTTTTTACTATCTCATTCAAGTTATTTTAAGTCTAACCCTACTTCTTTTTACGTTAGAAACAATAATTAACTCTTTCATCCTCACAAGTGTTCTACTAAATTAACGTTTTAAATGCCCAAGTCATCTAAGTTGCCGCTCGATTATCTTTTCTTCGATTGATGTTACGTCTAACTTATTCGTATATGCTTATTTTTGGATTTATCTTTTAATGATATATCACTCACCCACCTTAACATTCGCATTTCAATGACTTTTACTTTTTGTATATATTGTTTCTTAATTGTCCAACATTCTAAAACGTAAAGCATAGCTGGCATTACAATCGTCACATAAAACTTTCCTTTTAATTTTAAGGGTATTCTACGATC